>NC_050190.1:24997270-25277270 GCF_008315115.2 Sander lucioperca | reverse complement strand
CAGGGAGGGAACCCTGTACTTGTTAAGCTCTCCTCTGGTGCAGAACACAAACACTTCCTGCACCCCCTGGTTCTGGAGCTCATCTGTTAACAAGAAGGAAGCCAAGATGTAAAACAAACTTTAAAAGTGTGCTGAATCAATGTAACAGTATGGGATTCTCTAAAATAACTCTTGTGGATGTTATTTCCAAAGTATTTTATTTGAGCACCAGTAAGGATCAAGGTCGCCTTACCAACGTCTTTTTCCAGATTCCTGCGGATATCTTTGTATTTGCAGCCTGAAGTAAGATAAGGGAAACACATTTTTATGATAATTTTGCACAAAACCTTACAATAAAGTAAAAACATAGATATATATATACTGTATATAAAATGATAAACTACGACTTTACCCGGTAGTGCACATATCCCGAGAAACTGCGAGCATTCCACTATGGACAGAGGTAACCTTAAAGACAATAAAAATAGATATACATGAACACGGTAATGCTTTTTACATTTCATCATTTAAAAACAAACTGACACACACACTTTTTCCGTAGCCCATGACAAAAGGAACGCGACTGAAACTTACCAGGAGATGTGGAAGGGCGTCAGCTGCTCCTCTTCAACCTCCTCTTCAGATGAGGAGTCAAACTCGCTCGTCCTCATGGTTTCAGCCTAACAGACTAACAAACAAACTGAATCTATGAAATGTTTTTTAGTCTATTGACTTCACATTGTGTGCACTTTAATATTCAAATTATATCATGAATACTTTTTTGATTTTTGGAAGAAGAAAAAAGTACAGTGTTTGCTGTAATGGATCATTTCCAAGCAAGTTTAAAGTCTCTTCAAGTTGATTTTAAGTGGAACCCATTGGAAAGCAACCAGACATTCACTCAAAATACCACCCAGAACTACTGTATGGTACTTAGGAGATTATGAACAGTGATGTAAAATGCTGTGTGTAAAAACTAAATACAAAACTTGCACATTATATATCGCAAAATAATACAATAGCCTACCAATAAATACTATCATTGTAAAGCTGTCAGGTAGTGAGATGTTGATTTAACTCTGAAGTGATGAGGCATTTTGTTTTCTGATTAACGTTAACTTACTTCACAAAAAGGTAGTAACGTTATTTGTTTCAAGACTTTTGTTTTTGACTGAATTACATTATGCAGGTCTTTATTTTATTGTGTGCTGTTCCCATATACCTTCTTTTTATGACAACGTTACATGACTCTGTGTTAGTAGGGTAAAACCATGATGGGTATGGTCAGAGACGGGGAGAAGCTTTGGTATGATCCTTTAAACAAGCTAAAGTCTCAGCACTTGACGTTACTTAAAGTTACACGTCAACCATAGTCTGTTAATGAAGCCAATCTGTAAACTATAAATTAATCGTGCTTAAGTCTGGCTAGTACCTAGCTTTTTCTCCATTACCATAGAGGCAATGATTTAGATAAACGACTACACATTATTTGGCATTGCATTAACATTAATACATTTGTATCAATGTTGCTCGGAGAGAAATTTCTTGCTGATAGTAGCTAACGTTAGTTAGCTGTTTAGCGTTAGCTAGCTCATCTCTCAGATTGAATTCGCAAAACGGAACACACAAACAATTAATTAAAATATTTATGTAACCGTTATATGAAAAGAATAAAGAGCTGTGCAGTATTACAGACATAAATAAATGTGGAAATAATTAATTAATTCTCACCACCCTCGCTCTATTCCTCTCGGCTGTTTTGACAGCCCCGTCTGCTGCTAAGATTTAAAAACTCCTTGAGCCCAGCAGCCAATCAGATTCAAGAACTGTCCTGTAACCACGCCCCTCGACTAAACAAACTAGGCACGTGTGGGCTCGATTTATTCTACGGACTGATCCACACGGGCGGAGTAAAGAAAATTATGATATTAACCGTTTCTAAAAAGTGAACTGTTTTCTACGTGATATAATCGGTGTTTGAATCAATGGAATCGATCATTTGAATGAGATGAAGCCTGTTGTAAATCATATAATAAATATAAATAAAACTATATTATTATTATTATTATTATTATTATTATTATTATTATTATTATTATTATTATTATTATTATATTTGCACAATTTATTTTGTAGGCTATATAATGTCATCTCTAATTTATTTGTTGTTTTCAATAATTTTATTATATTAATATAATAGTTCTGTATCGTTTTCTTGTGTTATCTCATTATATTTTACAACTACCACTGACATTTCCCATTTCCATATTATTTAAACAAAAAACTACTTTGTGAGTAAATAAAGCTAAATAAGAATAAAACTAAACGTGTTGGTAAAATAACAGTAGACTAGAACAGAATATATTTACACGGATGCACATTGCACAACAATAACTAGTGCAATACTTTCCTTATGGCATTTACATGGTCCATACTGAACCTGACTTCCTCAGTAAATCAGAGCTGAGCTCATGCGGGACATCTGCTGTCCGCGCAGAGCAGCACGCAGCTCAAACACGAGACACCCACCTTCAAACACTGCAAATGACTGAAAACAAGTTTCTCCACAGAACATTTCAAGAACACTGGAAATGTTAAGTCTTTTTGGATTCACTGCATCTTTTCAGATGCCTGCAGAAGCAATATTGAAGAGCTTTAACTGAGGTGAGTTCCCTGTGGCTTTATTTTATATATTTTGCTTCAGCAGTCAGTCTTTGCCTTATGTTTTTTTTGGTGGATTCTTTATTATTTGGACACCGCTGACGTTATAATTATGCTTAGAAATATTATAAGATGCTTTTTAAGTAGCTAGCATCTACATCAGTCTTGCAACCTTCTATAAAATGTGATTTCCACATATTTTACTTCCAGAAAGGTGATATGAAATAAGGATATCTGTTATTAATCTGTTAAAAACTGATTTTAAATGATGTATTTGCAGTTAAAAACATGAGGCTATTATATATTCCATTTTCCAGTTTTTGCTGATCCGTGCCTTACCTTCTGTCAGCAGACTTATAAGGAGGGATCTTGGCTCCTGCAGCCATTTCCCCTGCAGGGCTGAGCTCTTTGGCTGGCTTGCCAGTTCCTTAGCAGAGGGGCTGCTGGCAGGGGCAACATCTGAGCAGGTACCACAAACAAACAAGATTAGTAGATCATTAAATCTGGTTAAGAATATTATTTTAACTCTTCTAGTAAATGTATAGGCTTTACTATATAGGTAGAAAGAATACACAATGACATAATTCACATTTGTTGTGCTTCGAACCAAAACTACTCAGATTAAACTCTATGCATATATTCCATTTCTGTCTGTTTCTTGAAATGTATGTGTGCATTTGGTTAGGAAGAGGTTAAAGATTCACTTTCCTGTGGAAAAAAATAGGTTGACTTCCCAGCTTTGTCCCTCTTGTGTGAATGCTATCTGATCTATGTTTGGAGTGAATTACACAGGATGCTCCTCTCTGAATGGTGGACTCACCAAACTCAACTTTACAGTCTAAGAGCTAGACATATCAAAAAGGTCATTCAGGCTGCACATTAATAACCAGAGTGTTTGCAAACAGCCTTGTTTGTGTCTCTCTCTCTCTCTCTGTACAGGTCATGAAGCCTCAAGAGGCAGAGCTCGTCACTGAAATCTCCAAGGTATTCTGCGCCTTCCCTCATTAGCCAGCCTGGCTTTGTTAAAGAGACAGTTTAAATTTAAAGCTCCTATTATTTGAAAAATTAGCAGTAGATGGTAAATAAACTCCCTTTGATGTCCAAGAGTGCAATCCTGGATCAAAATACAGTTTAGACATTCAAATGATGTTCTTATCTACCTTGGCTTACAATGATTACAGTGTCAGAAGTGTAAAAGTCTGTGCTTTTTGTGCCTTGTTAATACATCTAATTTTGAATAATATATGACACCTGCTGTCCCGTCAGTTGCAATGCATGGTCTCAGAACTGAAGACGGGGTTCGCCAGCGCTCTGCTGGAGCTCAGTCAGATCCAACATGGAGACACGTACCTGAGGGAGGAGCTGGTGGAGAACCGGAGGATCTGCCAGAAGAAAGCTCTTCGTTTGGAGGCTCTGGTCGAGTCACTGAGGGTGAGACGCCGATTTGTTGAACTACTGAAAAAAATCTAATGTGAAAAGTTTGGTAACAGTATGTGTTATATTTACATATTAATTGAAGGTAACACAAACACATTCAGCACTCAAATTTGACTGGATTATCTCATGTGCATCCATAACAGATATTACACAGAATAAAAGTATAGTTACTTAGCTTTACCAAACGCCTTGTCATCCTACAGGAAGAACTTGGAGTGATGCAGTGTCAGATCTTGCAGCTGTACAGTAACAGACAAAGACCTCTGCAGGATGGAAAGAGCTCTACATCCAAACACAGAGAAAGGTAACAACAAAAACACTGAACTGCAGAGCTTTACAGATAAGTAAAGTATTAGAACTATCCAAACAAATTAGATCACAGTTTGGAAAAATGATCACCTCTGACAAACAGTCTTTCTTAAAATTAAGACCATATTTCTCACTGATTTAGTTTTTTCCCTTTTTACGTCACAGAGAAAGATAAACATGTTTGATTTGATTTTTTCATCAGACTTTACTCATTCCTTTATCTGCCTTTACTTAAAGGTCCCATGGCATGAAAATTTCACTTTATGAGGTTTTTTAACATTAATGGGAGTTCCCCCAGCCTGCCTATGGTCCCCCAGTGGCTAGAAATGGCGATAGGTGTAAACCAAGCTCTGGGTATCCTGCTCTGCCTTTGAGAAAATGAAAGCTCAGATGGGCCAATCTGGAATCTTCCCTTTATGTCGTCATAAGGAGAAAGGTTACCTCCCCTTTCTCTGCTTTGCCCGCCCAGAGAATTTGGCCCACCCATGAGAAAGAGAGAGACATCATGGCTTGCAAATGAGCGAAGCATGGCAGTTGGTCAAGGCCACACCCCCACCCTCCACCTTGCCCCCCCCCCTCTCTCCTCCTCAATAGCATTTAAAACTACAGACACAGAAATGGCACATCCTAAGTAAAGCTCATTGTGGGACTGGCTCTAGTGGCTGACTTCATATACAGTATTAGGGGACCACTAAGGACTATATAAAAGAGACTTCAGATACAGTATTAGGGGACCACTAAGGCCTATATAAAAGAGACTTCAGATACAGTATTAGGGGACCACTAAGGCCTATATAAAAGAGACTTCAGATACAGTATTAGGGGACCACTAAGGTCTATATAAAAGAGACTTCAGATACAGTATTAGGGGACCACTAAGGTCTATATAAAAGAGACTTCAGATACAGTATTAGGGGACCACTAAGGTCTATATAAAAGAGACTTCAGATACAGTATTAGGGGACCACTAAGGCCTATATAAAAGAGACTTCAGATACAGTATTAGGGGACCACTAAGGACTATATAAAAGAGACTTCAGATACAGTATTAGGGGACCACTAAGGTCTATATAAAAGCATCCAAAAAGCAGCATGTCATAGGACCTTTAAGACTGAAAGCTTTAAGCCCCCTCCTACCTTGGCCCCAAAGGACAAAACACATACAAGAAATGAAGTGCAAACATAAAGGGAATCACTCTTTGAAAAAATAAATATTGTAATTACCAAAACAAATACAAAAGTGACAGCTCAAATATTAAGGCAAATACAGAAATGTAATTAATTGGTTTGTAATTTCATATGTACTTTGTTCTAAGGGGCCAGAATAACTCTTTCCTGCTTTGTGCCATGGAAAATCTTCCTTGCTGTAAATTTCTGCCAAATCTGACCCCATTATACAAAGTGTAAAACACAAAATAACATAACATATATAACATAAAAGTCTTCTTAACTATGTTTTTGCTTCTTTGCAGGAAATCCATATGTATAATATGTGTTCATTTTAATGTCATAATTGTCAGGGGCAAACAGCAAACAATTAGTCATCAAAAAAGCTGTTTAGTCAGCAGGCGGTAATAACTGCTGGTACAACATTTTTTATAACAGACAAGTAAAACCTGCAGAGAGACATTTTGCCATCTGTCCACTGTTGTGCAGCAGTGACCCAGCAGAATCGGCCTGTGAACAGAGTCAGTGTGACTGTCCGTCTGCTCCAGCAGCCTGTCTGTCCAGAGGGAAACTGCTCCTCCACTGTTTCCTGCAGGGCCTCAAAGCAGGGCTGAACGAAGGCACAGGTGAGCAGTTAAGTATTTTTTTTTTAAGATCATTTTTTGGGCATTTTCGGCCTTTATTTTTGACAGGACATGAATGACATGCAGCAAAGGGCCGCAGGTCAGAGTCTCTACAGTCCCTCTACATATGGGTGCCTGCTCAACCAACTGAGCTATCCAGGCGCCCGTGAGCAGTTTAGTTTAACTGGATGATATAATACAACAGTGGTTCAACCAACAATAAGCAAATGAAATTTTTCACATTTGCTACCATTAACAGCTGCTGTCAGGAAGATGTTTTAACTGTATCAAATTGTCCCACTTAACTTAAAGGACAATTCCGGCGCAAAACGAACCTAGGGGTTAATAACAGATGTGTACCCACTCAACTGCTCTCTGGGACATGTTTTCATGCTAATCGAATGTGTTTGTAGCTTGAAACAAGCTAGCGCGGAGCGCTGATTAGCTTACAATGCTAGTATTCGGGGCACAGGGAAAGTAAAAACAAATCGCTACCAATACCACTAAAAAGGCTCAAAATATCACCACACTTCAACGGTAGCATAATGAGGGTCCCTAAATGTTAACCGAAGCATTGAGAACATTGAAAGTGTACAGACAGTTTATTAAAAAGATAGTTTAGAAAGACAGTAGCTCCCAAGATGGCGGCCGCCTGAGAGCGCGACTGTCTTTATAATCTACCTTTTTAATAAACTGTCTGTACACTTACCACTTGAGGTTAAAGCACCTTCCAAAACACTTTAGCAATAGATGTCAGCCCTTTATTTTGGTTATCTACTTTAAGATGAACACACTGGGGATTAAACTTGATGCTCGGTCACATTCTCACATTAGTTGTTGAATTGAATTGTTGATTACGAGTGAAAGGCACATCTGTGAAGCTTAACATGTTCTTTTTTGCACAGATGCACGGCATCAGGTGGCGATGCAACTTCTGCATTCTGAGTGGGAGTATGTGTCAACCTTAAACCAGCTGTATGAAAAATACAAGACACCACCAGCTCACCAGATGACTGTGGAGCCATAGTAAGTGCTAAACAGTAGACAGTAGAACTTAGCAAAAAACAACAGCTCAGGTATTTTCCTTTCTAAAAAAACAGACTGCACAGATTCTTGATCGTTGCTTACGTGAATTCCAGACAGATGCAAAAACTTCAAGTAAATATTCTCTTTCGGCTTATTGCTTTAAATTGCTGTTTGCGATTTAAATCACCTCCCTTTGTTTTTTGTGTCCTGATCCAGTCAGACATATCTGAAGTTTGTGGAGCAGCTGTTACAGCGACATCTGCTCTTCCGAAACACCCTGCAGGAGCGGTTATCTGCTGAGCACTGGAAATCTCTGGTTGGAGACATCCTGGTGCAGCTTATCGGACAAAATGACGTAAGTAGATGCTCTTTTTAAAATGATTTGAGTCCATTACACTGAACACTGACTCACGATTGCTCTGATTTGGGTTGTCCAGACAGCCTTTTCGGATATGTACCTTGGATACACGACCACCCTGGCGTCATTCCTCTCACTGGAGTTCAACAGATTAAATCATTCTGAGAAAATACAGGTATTTTAAAGTGATACAGCATCAACATTACTCAGTCATAATGTACCTGAGAAACCAGACATGCTGATGGATATTTCATGTCTGCATTTAAACAGAGCGGCCAGATGGAGAGAGAGGAAATGAAACTGCTCTCCCAGCTGTTGGCACCTGTCTCTCGCATACACAGCTACCTGAGCCACATTCAGGTGAGTCAGCAGCCATAGTGAGCCGGCTTTATAGAGCTGCAGCAACACAAGGCGTGACACTGCAGGTCAACACTGAACCTAAAGTTGAGGAGGTTGAGTTTTCAGGATGACTAAAATACACTCACGTACACTCATGAGGATGTTTTTTTCAAGGATAGTAGAAGGCCAGAGATCAATATCAGAATCAGAAAAGGGTTCATTGCCACAATGAGTTACACTTAATGTGGAATTTGCCTTGGTGAATGGTGCATACATAAACAAACAAACAAACAAACATATTAAACACTAATATGAATTAAACAATAAATACAGAAACAAATATATACAAACAAAATAACTGTTTTGCATAAGAAAAAAAAGGCTGAATGGGTTGAGTGCAGAATGTGCAAAAAATATATAGTATGTGCAATGGGCAGATGTATAGTCCAGGATGGAGGTTACTGCAAAGTATAGTGACTAGGGATGGGGGGGCGGTTAAGAGTCAGACAAAATGAACAAAACTTTTAGAAATATTAAAGGGGTTATGAATATTTTAGTAGGTCTAGAAACACTTTTAGGAGGTGCTACAGGTCGAATAAATATAGCTAATAAAAAAACTGGAGTTAAATTGACCCTAAACTTTACTGAATTGGTTAATTTTTCTCCATTTTCCTTCTGCAGAACTTGTTGCAGTGGACGGGTAAAGAGCATCCTGATTGCAGCCTCCTGCTGGGAACTGAGCGAGCACTGAGGAGCATTTTGTCCCGCTGTCACGTGATCCTGGAGGAAGACGTCCGATGGGAGGAAGGAGACGGAGCTGGACAAAGGTCAGGGCATCACCATCAGACAATCTTTAAGTATAAACAGTCAGGTTGATGCCTCTTATATCAGATTAGATGCTTATGTAGATTTATATTGACTGCCCGTGTTTGTGTCTTTGGCTCATTAACACATTCAGAGATTAAAATGTACACTCGTTCTCTGCATGAACAACAGCTGCTCCGATGCAGTGGCTGGTGGATCCTCTGCAAATTGTTGCACGAGGAACCAACAGACCAAAGAATCCCAGCGCGAGTCCAACACTGCAGCTCAGAGGTGAGTGTCGCCCTCTGCTGGCTTTAGTCAGTACAGCAAGCACAGGAGCACCTGCAGTCAAGCTCAGACAAGTGACTTTTTCAGACAAGTGACTTTTTCAGACAGGTGACTTTTTCAGACAGGTGACTTTTCAGTGACATTTATGTGATTACGTGATAACATTAAATGGCACATTTGCCTTAAAACCAGTTATGGAAGGAGCACTTAAAAAGTAACTTGGCAGCAACTGTCGGAAAAATGTAGTGAAGTAAAAAAAATAAAAATAATAATAAAGTAAGTACTACAGGTTTTCACATCCTTCATGCCACTGTCCCTCACTCTCACAGCTTATGTGGGCATCCTGGTATAATAACCTCCACTCTCCTTCCTACAGAGATGACCAGCAGGCTGTCAACCTCACTAACGGAGTCGACGGCTGTCACTCGATGCGTCTGGAGTGCTGGTCCTGCAGCCCAGTGAGGAGGAAGGGCTGTGGAAGCGACCGGACCCTCCTGAACCAGCCGGCCCGTGACTGTGGACACGCTTACTGCTCCCTCCTCACTCCTGACGCTGCAGCATGGGGAGAGAACAGCGACTCAGGCCAGGGCACTTACAGCCAGCCCAACGGGAAAGGCAGCAACGGGCTGGAGGCACCTCACACCAACCACAGCCTTGAGAACTGCGAGACAGACCCAGATGACACCTCAGCCTTCGACTACTCCTCCGTCACCTCCTGCAGCCCTGACGGCACCCTGCGCAGGGAGGTGATGAGCAGTAACAGTGGGGAGGATGAAGAGGAGGACAGCCAGGTGCCGGTGCTGTTGAAGCCCTCATACAGCCAGCAGCAGCAGCAGTCAAGGGAGCCACCCAGAGAGAGGACTGTGTGTTTGAGGTGGCAGATTCCCAGATTAACCCCTCACCCTCCTCTGAGAAGCACTGCAGGGCCGTGTGTGGACGGGCCGACGCCATGCCTCATCAGCTCCTACGGGAAGAGGCTGGTCAATGTCAGGAAGGGGTCTCCTCCTTTACATCCAAAAAGTGCCTTCAGGCCCATCTGGGATGATCCATCCAAACAGGTACAGAGTTTTTTTTGTTACATAACCATCATGTTCTGTCCATCCTGGGCCTTCTTTTGGTATATTACAGTATTAGCGGCATCCTTTAAAAGTGGTTCAGTATGAAATGATGCCAGTGTGGTGTAGCAGCATGTACTTACTCAAAACATGAGCAAAACTAAAAATTACTCAAGGAGCACATACCTCTGCCAAGGCTGCATAGACCTACAAATTGGTGATATTAAAACCAATATGAGTTGAATTAGAAAATTGTACTGTGACACCTCCTTGTGGTAAGACTGGTACAGCAACACATCAACTGCAGTTTCCATTGAGTGTTTTTTTTTTAACTTACACACTCAAACAAGAAAGATACTATACTTGCATACAAAAATACGCATATAGTCGCTTTAATAAAAGAAAGTGTTTTATGTGTCAATGCAAATAGTGATAGATAATCCTCGGATACATGTACCAGATTGTCATAGTTCTTGAGGAAATAGTGAAAATGTTCAAAATTCTCTCTTGTGGATCTGCATTAAACACTAATCACTTGCTATTTGGTTTTTACTGTAATTTTAATTTTAAGTCCACCAAAATCTATTCACAGGTTTTTGAGAATTTCTGACAAAATATAGGACATACTGTAGGATAGGACGTAACAATACAAATTACAGGGGCACTCCAGCAATTACGCATTGAAGATTTAAAAAAGAATGGACAGGTTAATCAGCTTGGTAGCATCTTTTCGTTAAACCCTCTCCGCCTCGTGAACACCTGTCTTTCAAACTGGACAGATCAGTTCCTTACGCAAATGATGATATCATTGGGTTTATTTGCTCAGGCAGACAAAGCTCCTCCAGAGACACTGAGGACATTACTGTTTCCACAGGCTTAGTAGTACCACTGGGGAAATTACATATCTTCATGTGAAAGAAAATTGGTGGAGTATTTCTTCAACTGGTCCCATATTTTCCTGACAACTCTGTGCAAGTGCAGTCCTGTTTTCCTGTCACTCTGTCTAACCTGCTCTCTGTATTTCCACATCCTTGCATGTACTAGGCTGATGCAGCTCCAGAGAAAGAGCACAGACAAGGCTTCGTACCGATTCAAACCCCAGCGAGGCAAAGCTTTCAAAATTTCAACCCGAGTAGAGAAAATCTGAGGTAAACGCCTTTATCAGGTAGAATTATGACAGTGCTGACACTTTAATCTTCACTCTAATCACAGGTAGGAGGGTGATACAGAAATGTACTAGCTGCTTGTACTAAAACATTACCAATTTCAACAACCAAATTCACACTTGCATTGTGGGAGATGCATCAGTGCAGATATAATATACAAATAAAAACTTGATTAATGAGATAAATATACTTTTACCTGTTGCTTCTCTGAGCTTGAACTTCTCTCTTATCTCTTCAGACCAGGCCTGTCTCAGCAGAGAGGTAACCATGCTGCAGCCATGAGCGGTGGAGGATTGTGGGAGGACAGTGAGGACAGTGAGGGACCCTGCAGCACCGTTTGACCCCCCCCCCCCCCCCCCCCAGAGACAAGAGGACTATCACTAAAAACTGTTGAACACAAAATTTTGAAGTTACTACCAAACTTGAGCCCAATTTGTGATTTCTTTGATGAGATACATTTTTCCCCAAAGGCCATGACAGTAACGCATGGATGTCGAATTAGTGACCCTTAAAAAAGTTTAATTTTTCTGTTAAAGCTTAACCTTTGTAAACACGACAGACATCTTTGTTTGGCTTTTCCGGATTACATTTTGACAACTGATAGAAATATTTAATTTTTTTTAAATGCAGGTTAGACAAGCATTTCTAGTAGATTTACATTTGACAAATTAAATATTCCAGACAATTTTGTATTTTAACTGAAGGTGAGATGGTTTTAGCTATATGACACCAATGTGTAGCTAGCTAAAGAAAGGTAACATTACTAAGGAATAACGTTAATACATAGTTCACTTTAATTTAAGGACTAGGTAGATTTTATTTTAATATCTAGCTAGCTAGCTAAAGGAAGCAGTATAGGTAGGAACACTTTGGAAAATACGCTTATTTTGCTTTCTGGTGGAGAGTTAACGTTAACTAGCCAAACGTAACTTAGCTAGCGCTAGCTATTTAAATATGAAGCTACGTTACAGCTAGCAGGTTAGCTAGCTTAGCACAAAGTCTGGAAAAAGCTAGCCTGGCCCTATTAAATAACATCAACCCACCAGCACTTTTAAAACTCCTTAATTAACATGGTATATCTCGTTTGTTTAATTTGTCCAACAACAGAGGTGCAAAACGGCAATTAGTCGTTTTAATTGTATCCTGGACAACTAACGTTACTCAGAGACAAGAAAATAAATATAGAATTTTTTTTTTTTTTTTTTTAAGTGGTAGGCCTATCAATCTTCTATTTAACTCTCAAACAGCAAGCGAAAAAGCCTATTTCCCAAAAATGTCAAACCTATTTCAATCAATCAATTCCTCAATCTTTTCAACGTATAGCTTATGCAGAAAGGTAAATTTACTGTAAAAGAAAAAACGAGGAGAGAATTGAATAGTTCAGTACAAAATAAGACTGGGTGATTTATTAATCTCATCAAGACCATTAATACAAAGCAGTTAAAAGGCCACATACCATCAAATAAACTGACTGCTGGATCAAGCTGTTACAGTGCCACCGGAGGAAAACCAATCTGTTAATTCTGTCGAGGCTGGGGTTTAAAAACAAAACAAACAAACGCAGAAAACAAAAAGTCAAATTTGGAGAAATTAACCCCACCGGTACTGAAACATGGAAACTGGGAAATGGACACGAGTGAAGACCTTCTTTTTACAGTCACTGGTGAAGACAGTGAAGGGATTTGACTTCAGCTGTCATCCTCCAGAACGCCCCTTTTATCTCTAGTTTGATCAGAAGTTTAATCATCCATCATCACGTGCACAGAACACAGCAAGAACAAGGGGCATGAGTGATATTTTGAAATGATGCTGAAATTCAGCTCATGGCGGTCAGACATCCTCAGGTGTTTCTGTCTTTTAAACACATCATGGGGATAAAAGTGAGGTGGTCGACTTTTGTTTTTCTGCCCTGATCCATGTAGAAAGTGAGTTTCAACAGTTGCATAGGGCCATTGAATTTACAAACATGACCTATAACAACTGGGGCTCTTCAACAGTACAGCCTAAAGTGCACAAAGTGTGTTTCTCAGAAAAAAATGTCCAATTCTTCACTATGCTCAAATACTTGCAACTGAATATAAGTTTGTGTATGCTCAACTGCAACTTTAATACAATTCCAACCTCTGTTTAATGAGTGTTAGCATTAAAAATCTTTGAAAAGGAGAATAGGCAATTAGTAGGATGTACAAAGTGAAGCACACGTCTAAGTAAGTGCTTGGCATATATTGAACTGTATTTTTTTTTTTTCCATTGCTTTAAAACAGCTAAGGGGCAGGGAAGAAAAAAATGGCTTTCCTCAGTTAATACTCCCAGTGTTTCAACTGGAGATTGTCTGTAAGTAAGTTAGTGACAGTGACCTGTTTTTTTCTGGTTTTGTTTTTGTTTTTTAGTTTTTTTTATCCGACTGTAGCAGCATTGGATTATTAGGCAATATTCGACTGAACAGATGCGGATGAGGGTACAATACAACAGGGGGAAAAAAACTTGTCACTTTATACAAATTATTTAGTTAGTGTATACATGTTATATATACACAGTATCCACAAACATGTACAATTTCATAGTGTATAGCTTTGTTCTAAACATTACATAGGCAACTTTATTTTTTAGCATTTTAGACACCATTTGCTTATTTCTGTAAAGTAGAAAACAAAATAAAAAGGCACATCTGAGCATGATGTATGGATTATTTCAGTCTTTCCAAAGTGAAACAAAATGTTTTCAAGCAGAAAAAAAGAAAAAAAGAGACAGAAAGAAGAAGTTGAATTTAAAAAGTTCCTCTTTTTCCATGGGGTTTTAGGTATTTTGAGCCACCACTGCGGGGAGCTGACCCAGCTCTGGTAGGAGGTTGCTGCTTCCAGTGCTGAGTTTTAATACCAACGAAGAAGAGTTGGGTCATTGGATCTTGTGAAGAAGAGCACAGTGTCAAGACAGCAGCGCATGTCTATAAGGGGATTGGTTAAGACATCAGCTTTAGAAGAGTTGGAGGGAGGCAAACGTGTCTCTCTCTTTTCTCTCCTCGTCTTTGTCCTGGATCGGTGCCGTTTGAGATCGTAGCAGACCTGCCTCTGTCAGCGCAGAGAGATATTTTTAATATCGGATCGAAATCTGCTGACTTTGCCCAAACTCAATGTGCAAATGGAGTGTTCTCGGCTCTCGTTGCCCCATTTTGGGCCGAGAGGACTGGAGCCTGGGGTCAGAGGTCACCGCTGTTGGATTTTTTAAAGGCAACGTTTTGTGGCTGCGGAGAGGCTTGTCTTCAAATAAAAAACAGTCAGACAGTTTGACTCACGTCTATACAGTCACAGTGTACAGTTGAGATACAAGGTGGGGGTTTCAGTGTCGCCTCCTTTATCCGTTTCTTTTAATGTCACATTTGTTTAAAAAAAGAAAATCCCTTATCCCCCTGCATACAATAAGACTTTGGCAACTGTTTATCAGTTAGTTTGAAACACAAGTCAATGGAAATGTCTGCTGCTCACAGCCACCGTGAAAGAGCTATGTCTAAGTGGATCGGTGAGGAGGAGAGAGGTCTTAAAAATCTGTGAGCTGCAGCAGGACTCCAGATGATGTCAATGCCCAAAGAAACAAAGCATGACATTTGAGGCTACAAAGTCCAAGGCCCCCCCACATTCACCCCACCCTGACAGAGGAGTGGGACGTGGGGTAAGTGTAAGTTAAGAGTGTGATGGGGTGAGAACTTTTATCAGGAGCAGACTCCGTACATAACAAAACAGACACAGACACTTGACTCCTTGTTGTTTATTAGCTGGCACACCGGTGAGGGTTTCTCATTGGCACAGAGGGTTTATGATGAAGGCGGAGCTACTGATCCCCTGAGAGGCACAGCGGGGGTGCGATTTGTTGATGCAGAGGGCGGGTGGGTGGAGTTAGAAGCGTGTGGAGCAGTGTTATTCTTTCTGATCAGTAGCTTTGAGTCCACTGTGTCGTAGTTTGCAGGATACAGTTTGAAGTTTGCATTTCAAGATCACCTCTAGGTGTTAAAAAAAAAAATAAAATAAAAAAAATAATGCAGACTCACTGGCTGCTGTCGGTGTTCTCCACCAATGAGAGGCCTTGTAGCGGTGGCTGCAGTAGCTCCCTTTTGTATGTCTTTGGTGGGAGTTTGGGGAGTTGTGGGCTGGAGTTGTGGCGTGGGGGGACAGGTGGAGCAGTGATGGGAACAGGAAGAGGGTAGAGGCTGTTCTGGCTGGCGCTGAGCGGGCAGCTCCGCCGTGGGATGCGGGGTGAAGGTGTGCTGGGCGGGGTGTTGGGGGAGCTGGGTGAGCTGCCAAAGTCCCAGTGGTATCGGCCCACGGGGGAAGGCTGCATGTTGACTGGGTAGTTGATGAAGATCTCCGGGGGCCGCTGGGGCACCGGGGGAGGCGTGTCGGGCAGAGGGTCGCGGGGTGGCGGAGGAGGAGGGCTGGGCAGTGGGCCGTCCATGGGGGGACCGTTGTAGACGTGCGGTCGAGGCTGGTTCCTGGGCAGAGGAGGGGGCAGCCGGGGAGGGATGGCTGGGGGGCTGTCGGAGCTCAGCTGAGACACAGAGACACATTGAGAACAAGATGTATTACTAAACATGTCACCCTGATATGCACAGTGCAGGTTATAATTTAGTGTGTAGCAGTGGTTTCCATCCTGGGGGTTGGGAACCCCACGAGGGGTCGTAACATAAATTTGAGAGGTAACAAGATGATTATGAGAAGAAGAAAAAGGCTGCCTGTGGGCTGCAGCAGAGACGAGACGGCCAAACGGGAGCGGGTCTTATAATACATCCATGAACAGGAGTGGATGGCTAGCAGAAACAAAGCTCTTTGAGCAGAAATGGATAAATAAGTTGAGTTTCAAAGCCCTTCAGACGGTTCCCTCCACAAGACTAAAGTTATTTGCATTTACTGTTGATGTAAACAAATACAATACAACTTGAGCATTAAAAACTAGAAATATCCTTTTTAAAGTACGTTTAGAACAGATAAAAAAAGTGTTAAGTTAACTAGGAGACTTATGCGCTTAATAATTTTGATCGATTGACAGCCCTAGTATAAACATATTCTGCTTGAACAAGGAAAAGTAAAATCAATGGAACTGGTCACAACTGGCAGAAACCAATGATGAGGAGTCACAAGGAAACATGGTTACGTTTTAAAGGGTCACAAGTCAAAAAAGCAGGGTAATTCTGTCTGTGTGGATGCATTCCTACCATCATTCATCATCCATCCATGTTTCACTGTAGGAGCGATGTCTCAGATGTCATTCTTGAGTTAAAAATGTAGTCCTTCATAGTAAACCAATTGTGTAATTTGTAAGCACAGGTGTACTTATTTAATAGGTAAATATACATTTTAATCATGGTGTCCTGTTTGGGTCAGTTAGTGATATATGCCATAAAATGCTGCTAAAATAAATCTTTTTTTTCTCCAAGTTGTCACCTCAAAGCATTGTATTGTTATTTGCACTTACCACTATATGTTCAACCCTATCAAACTGAGTTAAGGTGTTTTAATTATGGGGATAACTGACAGGAAATGATGCCCTGCTCTTACTTTGGCTTCAGACATTGCGTCTTTCCTTCGTGGCGGCAGAGGAGGCGGCTTCTGCAGCTCCTCCCCGAGTTGGTGGAGGCTGCCGCAAGACACAGACTGGAACTCTGAGAAAAAGGAAAGAAACTCCTGGATTAAAAAAGCAGTATGGATAAAAGGCCTTGCTCACTATCACAGCACACAGATCACAAAGGGAGTTTAAGAGTATAGGAATGATTCATTGGACAGTCCGGCAGAAAGCAATCAGGTAAAAACTACTTAATTGAAAACAGAAAAGCCCACACTCACTTGAAGGCGGCAGAAGAACAGGAGCAAATATGGAGTTGCTACCTGTAAAATTTAAATAGGGAGAAGATGATTGATTTCACAAGAAAAAGGTGCACTGCATGCTCTTACCGTTTGCATTTGTGTTCCTAACAAAAGCAGGGCCTGTGTTTAAATCGCAATCCTAATTTTTAGTTTTCCAACTTCTCTATTTCAATACAGAGCTCAATCTCTTGACTGGATCAGTCTTTTGTCAGTGTTGTTAAAAAAACATTATGCCAATATGATGCAGATATTGCCAGCATGCATGGCTCAGGAATACGACCGTCCACTTAGCCGCAATTAAAGTGTACTCTTTGCAATAATGAAAATAGCATTAAGTGAAATGTCAGTGGGACAAACTACTCCGCTAATGTGCAGCCCACTACAGCTGAAAGTCATATAATGCAATCGATCTGTAAAACACTGCAAACTAACAAGTAGTTAAGATAATTACTGACTTCCTTAGAAATGTTGAGAAACTTTCCCTGTCTTGAATACACATGCAAAAATATTCCCTGATATTCAAGAAGAAGAACAAAAAGGGTGATTTCTGCAGGATTCAAGCATCAGCTGAACTCACCGCCATAGGAGCTGCTGAAGTCGTGGTCCATGAAGACTGAGCTGAGGTCCGAGGAGGCTGACTGCGGAGGGGTCGGCGTGTTTGGGGAGGTGGGCACCGAGGCCGATGCCGGAGGCTCCGGCTCGGTCTCGGCAATACTCCGGAAGGTGATCTTATGTGGGGGCTCCCTCTCCAGGGGGACGGGGTGGCCCTTCAGGGTGCCAGAGGTAGACGTTCGCACAGGCCGAATCCCCGGGGATTTCAGATTGTATATGGTCTTCCTGGGCTACAGGAGAAGAAACAAAAATTCGACAGTGAGAATTTTATCAGCAATACAACCCGTTCTCTCTTTCTCTGAGAAAGAACCTAGTGCTCACTGAAACTTATGGCATTAAAATGTCTCTTTACATCAAAGTCAAATGTTTAACATAAAAAAATATGACTTAAGGTAGGGTTTAGGCTTTTGGAGGTAAATTGTTTACACTGCAGAAGGTACGATTTGAGAAAAAAATCTACCAGTTTGTCCCATCTTATTTGGTCAGGCTTCATTATAGAAGTATCCAGTAGAGTCACCCTACCTGCCTACTTCTGGGCTTATCCACACCTCTGTCCGCAAGAAGCGAGTTGAAACTTGGTATTTAATATTATCGATTTTCTAAATATTTAATGCTAATATTCCTGGTATTTATTACCAAAGAAACAATCCCTATGAAAACTGAGCTCAGTGAGATCTGTGGATAATTTAGAGTTATGGGACATTGTCTCTGGAAAGAGATGTTGCCATTAAATGTTTTAAGTTTTCAATGTTTTGAGCACCTGAAAACAAAATTCCACCATCACGCAGCTCAAATTTCAGGGCAGGTTGAGAAAAAAAATGCATGGCTATATAACACAAGAAGTAAGTGAGAAAATATGTTTTTTGGTGTAAACTCACTCTTTAAACTACTGAAAATATGAGTTCATTTTACATTTTATATCACTTTTTACTGAAGTCTGAACAGTTACCTTGGAGCCATTTGGAGCAGTCACCAAGTAAAGCTGCCTAGTGCAGCGTTCAGACCCATTCCTCATTTCAGCTGCTACAAACACAACTAATATAGAAAAGCATTGCTAGCAAATGGCCACATATACCACAGACAGAAATATGTTCAAAATCATGATCAAAGATCTGAAAGAAATATTTTCTTCTCCAATCTGCAGTCAATGTATATTTAGGACTAAAACAGGGCACAGAACTCTAACAAAAAAAACTAAGACTGCTGCAATAAGAACTTCACTACTTCTGAAACACTGCGGTCAGAACACTTACAAATCGGGGCGCCTGCTTGCAGTTCCGTGGCTCAATATCCAGAGACATTTTGAACAGGTAGTCGGCAAACTCCTTCTCACTCCTGTTGCCCATTGGGTTCAGGTTCTCGAAGAACCTCTGTGCAACAAAAACAAAACAAATTCAAGTTGTATGGATCTATGAAACATGTTGAAAGACCAAAGAGAAAATTTGAAGAGTGAGCGCTCACCCTGATTTCGTGTTCCACCTTCAGACAGTAGGGCTGGTTCTGGTACTGCTGGATCTCTCCTGTGATTTCAGCCACTTTCCTCCTTTTGCTGAAGTTGATCAGCTCCTTGCCGTGGCGTTTGAGGTGGTCTGGGTTGCCTTCCTCTGTCTTCAGGATGTTGGTTAAATAGATACCTGAGGATGAAGGAGGAGTTTGATGGTGGTCAAGAGAAGAACACGGTTTGAAATGTAGCCATACAGAAACTTGAAAATCTTGCTGGTTTTGTAACAAATAAATGGTGACTGAAAATTATATATAGATATTATTTTGTCTCAGGTCATTTCATACTTCACTTACCAAAGAAAGGCACACAGGGTGGGTTTATTGACTTGAGTTTGGCCAAGTATTTCTTAAAGTGGTCCTGGCTTAGCTCCACAGCTTCTTCCAGGATTTTCTTTTTCCTCTCTGGTATTGCCTGTGGTTGCAGGAGGGAGTAAAAGTCCCATAAATAATGTTCTGACCACCAGTTCAATATTAGATTCAAATGCATGTCAAAACAATAAACATCAGATGCTTCTCAATTGCTAATTGTTGTGGCAGGCTGAAGAAGGGCAAACGTCAGCATATTTATCATCCTAACAGTGTTGTAACAAACATAAAGACAACATTCAGCAGCTGCATAAAAATATAACAAAAAAAAATTTTTTTTTGTAAAAAATAAATGTATAAACTAAATTCAATCACAAAGTCCAGCATACAATGTATGTGAAATGTATCCATTAAAAATGATGAGATTTACAATCACACAAGATTTTTTGTCACATTATAGATAGAATATCTTATCCCCTATCTATCCCCTGAAAAGCCTGTTAGCATGCTAATGTTAGAAAGAGTACGCCACCGACTTAACCGTTAAAAAATAAATAAAGAACAAAACTAATGCAGCAGAACCAGAGCTATTTAAATTCCATTTTGTTTCCTGGTGTGTAATGATCGTTGCAGCTTCATGAGACTCAAGCGTGTCTATTAACTTGTAGTCTTTTTGATGGAATTGTCTTGTTCATCTTTAGGGGTTAAATGGTTTAGTAAAGTCTGCCATAGAAGTAAAAATAGTACAATTGTTGCAATCTTTTTTTCTCTAAGTTAATAGTTTTTCTTGTGACTGCGTTAATAGTTTCACTCACCTCAAAGGTGTGGTCGAGCCTGTACACTGGGACAGAGTTGATGGCGCTGACCACCTCCAGTACGCCGTTAAAGTTGTTGAGCTCCTGGAAAACCTGCAGAATCTCTATGACCCGTGATAAAACTGCCACCCTCTCTTCCAGGTTCATTGTCTCTACAATACACCTGTGAAAGACACACAAACAAACAGTTAACAGATATTTTGGTTTTCCCAAGACCAACTAAAACCAATACTGCATTTTATTGTGAACAAAATATGTGTATCCTTGGACTCACTTCTCAAACCACAGTGTGAGATTGGTGGTGTGGCGGATCATGCGGAGCAGGTTAGGAGAGTTCTTCTCTTTGTCCTCTTTGGTCCAGACGCTGCCGACCAGCTCGGACGGCCGGACAGCTCTGTGGAGGACGTGGGTTTTTATTTTTCAGACAGAGGATACTAGACACAATTACAGGGAAACAACAATCTGATCCAAACCAAATACGGCGATACAGTGACTCTAACAAATGTCTCCTCTCCAGCAGATTATCTTGCTTAAACTGCAGTCTTCATCCACTGCTCTGTCATGGTGACTCACCTGTAGAGCTCTGATTCGAGCAGAGTCAGCTGGCGGGCGATCTCTATAGGATGAAGGGTCATGAGGTCAAACATGTCCATTTGGCCCGATCTGCAGATGTGCCACTCGATGAGAGGAGGCGGGCTCTCAAAGGTGATGTTGTGGCTAACACCATTTGACTGTGTCTGCATCTTCCTCTTGATGATCTTATTGATGGACTCAACCCACTTTCTCATAGACTTGCCTAAAAAGGAAACACAATGTTTGTTGTATAAACAAATATGTTTCAAGCAAAGAATCAAGTGTCTTGTATCATTGGGTTTTGCTAAGCTTAAAATGACACATCCCCTAAAAAACAAACCGGATGTAATGGTCTGGTTAATGGTTGATTCTGATTCAGGAGACATTTTTTGAGACAAGATGGAGGACAGCAAAGAAAAGTCATTGGACAAAGTGTTATACAACCATTACCTGCTTATATCGTGAATGCTACAAATTTAATTTTCAGTGCAAACAGCCTCTAAAATGTCCCCAAATCAATAAAGCATTTGTTGTCGTTTGATTGTGAAGCATATGGGTTGATAAACAAAAAGCCAGTTTAACAATGCTGGTTAAGGATCAATCATTAACATAAATATCAGTTTAATTCACTCATGTGGCCATCCTATAGCAGTGTGCTGACAGACAATGTCTCAGGATTAGGTCAATGGCCTGTACCAGTGCCTCTTATTGTGTTTTTTTTTTATGTGAATTGTAATATTTTAAAACTTTGTTTGACAAAATAATCTCTCATGTTCAAAATTTTGCTTTTTGCAAACTATGCTTCAGCAAATGAAGAGATGAGATGCCTGAAAAGGATGTTAATGAATCTTTAATACGGCTATTACAAAGCTGAATGTCTATTTTTAGGGAAGCAAAGGAATAAAATGTGTGCAGTTCTCACCGCGCAGCTGAATTTTGCTGGTGATGTACTCCTCTAATTGACTTCTCAGCTCTGGATCATTCTCAAAGTCGTAGAAATGATGTTCAACCCATTGACGGAAAACATTGAGAACCCTGCAAAACAAAGACAGTATTAAGTAATTATTTGTATTGTCCTCTACACATATTTCACATACTTTCAACTGGAAAAAGATTTTTCCATTTATGTCCAACTGACAAAAAAAAGAAGGAAACAAACAGTTTAAAGTAGCGGGACACTTTACGGTTTTACTACCCAAAATGTTTTTCAAGATCATTTTGTCTTTATCGGACAGTCGGTAGTGAAGAGGCAGACAAGAGCAGAGAAAACAAGGGCAGAGAAAATGACATGCAACACAGGTCGCCTCCTGAAATGGAACCATAAACGTTGCAGTTGTGTCATTCTCTGCAACCATTCAACTACCATGGTGCTGCACCACCCAAATTTTCTTTCATATCAACCAAGAAATCTTGACAAAAAGGTTGGTATAATAGAGACATTTAGCAACAGTTTCTGCCTGGAGGCCAGTGTTTAAAGGTCCTATGACATGCTGCTTTTTGGATGCTTTTATATAGGCCTTAGCCTTAAGGTGGAGGGTGGGGGTGTGGCCTTGACCAAATGCCATGCTTCACTTATTTGCAAGCCATGATGTCTCGCTCTCTCATGGGTGGGCCAAATTCTCTGGGCGGGCAAAGCAGAGAAAGGGGAGGTACCTTTCTCCTTATGACATCATAAAGGGAAGATTCCAGATTGGCCCATCTGAGCTTTAATTTTCTCAAAAGGCAGAGCAGGATACCCAGGGCTCGATTTACACCTATCACCATTTCTAGCCACTGGGGGACCATAGGCAGGCTGGGGGAACTCACATTAATGTTAAAAAACCTCATGAAGTGAAATTTTCATGCCATGGGACCTTTAATCTTTATCAGTTCACTTTTTTAAATAGTGGGTTTTTAAGAATAAAAACAGCAGGAAGGTTTTGTGCTTTGAAGGGCAAAAGTCATGCCTGAAGAGGTATTTTCACCTACTTTGAGTTACTGGATTTTAAAGTAAACAGTTGGACCACATTGCAATGTTTATAACAATAGACCACCCAAACTCTAAGACAATTTCCTTTAATTTTTGTCCCAATCTATCCTCAAACACTGTAGGATTCTTATTATTTGGGGTTATAATGTATGTTTGTTGCCTAACGCAGATGTTAACAAACCTCAAGATGGACTTACTGCCATCTTTTGATGTTTCACAAAATACTGTTAATGCAGTTTATATAGTATGTGTGACCGGAAGACTTGTACCTCACAATGTGCAACTGCCCACTTGTGTTTTAACTGTTTCTATGACTAAAGGTTAAAGGATTTTATTGCAGCTGCTCTTAACTACAGCAGCGGTGCAGTCTACTACTGAGAAGCTCTCAGTTTTTAAATGGTACTTACGGGACTATTCCTGACTCGGTTACTCCTTATAAGGATACACAGTCTTATACAAAAGTAATTCTGTGGTTCACTGAGAATGTTCAGGGCTTAACAAGAGAGTGTAAAAGAGCCAAGCAACAACAGGAGACAAAGAGACACGAAATCTATTGTGGCATTTTGAAAGGCCATGTCAGGAAATAAAAGAAAGCTGCCAAAGATGCTATAACTTTTTACATTTCATCTACAAGTTTAGAGACAAAGACATTATTATGTAACCATTATTATGTAACCATAAAAGTTAGATTTTAACCTTTATATACTGATCTGCCCATCTCATGCTCTAAATTTTTACTTTTGTGTAATGGTGTTTATTTTGTTTGAAATGTTGTGATGCTTAATTAACTTTTGCAAAGACATGGGAACTTAAAACCGTTTTTATACTTTATGGTATACACATTCAATATTGTGCCTTGGTATGATCAAAGTGGGATGTTTTATTCCTTTAGTTTTGACTATTCTTGCAGTCATTTCTCTTCATCTTTTGGGAGCCTTACAGAAAACAATCTGAGACAGATTAAGCTGCGATTGGATGGCTGTTGTACCTGAGTTGGACTGGCTGCACGTATTCCTTCCGGAATCTCTGGAGCTCGGCCGCCATTGGCTGGTCACCGTTCCAGAGAGCCTGTCGGTCCTCCTCAGTCGGTTCTGGCTCAGGGATCTCAATCCTGAGAAAAATGATGATCAGACGTATGATATTCCAAGATGTCAGAGCAACCCACAACACCACATCACTGATAGTTATATTTTCCAAGTGAAGACGGATTGTTCTCATGGCTCAATAAACGACCACAGCAATGAAAATACTGTTCTGGTTAATCCCTACCTGTCTATCAGCAGGGTGAGAAGCTCTTGTGGTTTGCAGAATGATCGGTACGTGGTAAGAAACGTGCGCACAAAGTTAGGATCTACAAACAGATGAAACGGATTAGAACAAACACAGACAATCAACATCATAACTTATCTTTGCAAAATAAACCTCTAAGTTAGCCGAATTAAACTGAAAATTAAACTTTGAAATGTCTCTCCACAAGAAGATCTATTGCAGCAGCTTACCAGCATACATATGGTAGGTGAGCCTCTCTATGAGCTTTACCACTGTGCCAGCCTTAATGATGGGGATGCCAGTTTTGCTCTGCACTTTGTCCTCAAACACAATGTTCTCCTCCGAGTCCTGTACAGCAAAGCGGTAAACCTCCGGGGAGGGCAGTCTCAGAGGATGCGCCTGCTCCTCGTGCTGCAGCACTGTGTCCAACATGCGATCCAAAGTGGAGCGGTACTGCAGAGTGACCAGCCCCGCCATCCACGCTGCCTTCTCCTCTGCTGTCCGTGCACAGAAAACTGCACAGTTTTCATCTTTTCCTATCAGTTCAAAGGCATGCCGCAGCTCTGCCGAGTCCTCACGATCCACAATGCGGATCTTCCTCAAGACAAACTTCTCTTTCAGACGGTACTCGGCCCCGCTGCCCGAACCCGGAAGCCGTGAACTCTGATTGGCCTTGCAACTTATCATCAGGCCGTCAAACAGGAAGTTGTGTCTCTCGTGCTTGGCGCCGGCTCGTAAAAGTGGACCCTCCAGGATGAACTCGCTGCAGCACTGTCCGATGTCTTTTCCCTCCCAGCCATCGATACTCTTCTGAATCTCGTTCATGCGTTTGATGGCTAGTTGTTTGCTACGGACCTGCCTGCTGTACAGGCGGTACATGGGCTCACTGTGAGGGAGGAGTGAAGTTTGGAGTCAGAAAACTGAAGAGCTCAATGCACTAAATCAAACATTTAACTAAAATATCACATCTAACAGTGGGTCTGGGCCCCTGCAGCTGCTTGATGCTCCAACTGCGTCTTTCTTGTGTGCTAACACAAGTTAGTTTGTGATACAAACAAAGAAAAAAGCAAATGCAGCAAATGTAAACTAATTTCTGCCACTTGGTCAATAACATGTAGACCGAATGACCAAATTAATATTAATTATATATAAAAACTAGTAGAGAGGGGTACCCAGGTTTACGGCGAGGCTGGTGCTTGGCATAGATGCGCTCCACGCTACACTGAAGGTTAAGCAGCGCTGTGATCGCCTGTTTCAGACATTCTCTGTCATCTTGATCTTGACTGCGCTCCTGAAGTTGCTGTAAAAATGGCAGAAAACACACACACATCAGATATGTTGCTATACTACGAAATAAATTGTGTTGATGAATGAAGCTTTAAAGCTTCGAACTATTGGGTACAGCCCTAGAATGTGGCACAATGATGCACAAAATGTTAATCCAGGATGTTTATCATTAGCCAGGGATGTGATCAGCAAACAAAGAAAAGAAACCAAAAACAGTTTTAACAATTTCTCTAGAAAACCTGAGACTACAACAAAAACCAATGTTATTTTTGATTAGACCTGTCCATGTGTCAGGACATACCTGTAGCAGCTCAAAGTAGTGCATGCAGTGGTATACTGGGACCATCATCAGCTGTGGAAGGACATATTGGACTGCTTCTTTGAAGCCTTCTGCAACTGACTGGAGACACAAAGACACATAAGAACTGTTAGTGATAGATCAGTGTGACAACATCATTAACAGATTGGAACCAACCAGCATGTGATCAAGAGACTCATTAAGAAAATGTTCCTATTGACAAATGTCAAGCTTAGAAAAGAATCCAAGCCAGAATGGTGATTTATAAAAGAAAAACACATGCAAAAATCATTGATTTTCTCCCAGAAGCTCAAACAAATGTCTTTTCTCATCCAAGACACAAACTGCTTTAAAAAAACAAAAAACATACCATTTACATGAAACCCTTAACGTTAACTTTTATTTTCACTTCCAAATAATTATTAGTTAGATGACTGGATGTGTTTAAACCTGTCTGAGGCCTGTGTTTTGGGGCCCCAGTAGAAGCCATTTTAAAGATGTATCTAGTTTTATTATTCACAACTACCATGATGAAACGTGATCACAACTGTCAGGCACAATGATAAAAACTACAACACAAAATACTGAAAATGATAAAAAGAAGAGGACTGTGAAGACAAGGGCAATTACAATGTGTATGTTTTAGAATATAACTGAAACCAAGAGGCTACAGGGTGACGAATGACGGAGGATGGAGGGAGGGAGAGGCGGTTGACCAAGTAAAGGCTTCAGGGTAACCGGAGAGGAGGCCGTCATAGTATCCATTTAAATCTCCCGTTGCCCTGACGGTCCCCTGACGACTCAGAATCAATATGCTACTACTCAGACTCCACAGCATCGGCCACACTGTCTGTGTGGGGAGGGGAGGGGAGGAGATGAAGAGGGTCTGTGTGCATGGAAAAGAAAAGACATCAGCTGCCTGACGCACACTGATGGACGGCAGGGGGAACAATGACCTAAGTTTAGATCATGCTATTGATACGTCAGCTTCCTGCAGGTTTACAAATGGCCTGTGTGCATTAGGGCTACACATTTAGCTGCATCATAATCAGCACTATGTATTTAGCTTGATTGGATGCAATACTGGTGGTTTGCATTAAAGTGTGGGGTTTGGTGCAACAAACCAACTGCTCCCCATACACAAGTAAAACAGGCTGTGATTAACATGACAGTGTATCTGAAAATGAAACTGTTGTTGCATTTTTTTATTATACAGGCAAACCAGTTTCCAGTTTTTATGCTAAGCTAAGCGGCTGCTAGCTCCGGCTTAATATGAATGGCAAACATGAGGGAGAATTAGCAAATTTCCCTTTCCTTTAACAACAGTAATTTTAAGATTTGAACATTGAATGACAGTTTTGGTAGTACGACAATGAAGTAAAATGTGAAAGAAAAGGTGGTTTTCGGTCAATTAGAAATAATCAAGGGCAATAAACCAATTTTGCTCCTCAAGATAGATGAATGTAGTGAAATATAGTTGTGACATGAAAGTCATTGTTTGTTTAATCTAAGATGGTTTATATTGCGTTATGTTCTGCCATCAATCTGATGTGTAAACTGTAAAATATCCTGCCACAGTACATATTTGTGTTAATGGTGTTTAACAGCTAAATTAAATTTATCCCTGCCCAAAAAAAGTGTTCATGAAGGGGTATATGTACAATACATTATGATACATTATCTTAGGTATTGAGGTAGCTGAAAATAACAGTCTCGCTTGAGCGCTACTTCAAACTACACAGACATTTCCATGTGATCTCAGCTTAATGTACATCTGATTTGAGCAGGTAAACTGGAAATAAAGATGATATTGTGTGGGATAACACGAGTAAAAACGAGTCTCTACAGGAGCATGCATCAGTGTGAAAGCAGCCTAAGTATAAACACAGAGTGCACTAAGAATAAGGTAGAGAACGACTGTGAGAACAACATGTTCACATTGCCCAGAGGTACAGGGCTGCTTGAACCCATGTTGTGGGTCTTTTTTAGTCTTAATTCACAGCTTATTTTCAAGATGAACTGCGCCTTAGGCCACCAGCCTCGGTCCCCCTCCTCCTCCTCATCATCTGCCTCCCCAGGAGAAAAATGGCCCGCAGTGTGGCTGCCTGTTCTATTTTTAAAAGGCGATGTAATTTACCCACAATACCAGACGCTGCAGAGTGCAGGGGCTGAGTGCTCGACAGACACATCTATCCGACAGAAATCGGGGAGGGAGGGAGGGAGGAAGTCGAGAAGGATGGAGTGAGCAAGATGAAGTGCATGCAATGAGACAAAAGCTGAAGAGGTAGAGCAGAAGCACAAATGATGATACTGCCAGGGGTTCGATCTGCATTACAGCAAACGTGATAATATGTAAGCATTTATACCAGAGGTGCTGTGGATGACAGTGTGTATACAATGGTTCATGTTGTACAAAGAAGGCGGAGAGACGAGGAGACGGACAGCCATCAGGTCAGAGATGAAACACAAAGTGAGAGATGCTAAAATAAGATTAGCCAACGGTGCAGAAACGGGGGCAGGAGCAGTTTGATATAAAGGGGTGAAAGGTGTTTGGGGGGGGTTTTAGAGAAAAGGCTGGTGGAGAGACACCATTACAGCATCTGCCCCTGGGACTGCCACTGACGATCACACACACACACACACACGCACACAAACACACACACACTGGTGGTACAGCAGCCAAGCGAAATGGATTTGCAAAGCACCACAATAAATATCACCTTTTGACCAGGACGAATCAGAATCTGTGGATTGTAAAGCTGATTAGTTAACTAATCGATTAGTCAGTCGATCGACAGAAGATTACTATGCAATTATTTGGATTTTCAATTAAAATTTTCAGGTGACAGGGAAAAACAATCAATGGTTCCAGCTTCTCAAATGTGAGTATTTGCTGGTTTTCTCGGTTTAGTTTGATAGTAAATTGACTACTAGGGATGTTCCGATACACTCAACTCACAATTCGATACACGATTTGAAGTTCACAATACAATTTTCTTTTATACAGAATGAGCTGCAGACAAATGACTTGAAAATATGCCTTAATTTTTTATAAAGTCTGCAAAACAACAGATGTGTCCTCTTATCAAAAGTGCAACTGAAATTGTATTTTATCTTAAATAACAAAAATGTATTAAAAAATGTATAATTAGATTTTTAAAACAAATCCCACATCAAAATAACTACATAAATAGAAATAAAATCTCTTCAAATAAATAAACTAAAAAGCCGTAGTGACGTCTGAAGTCAAACACGTGAAATCTAAAGTAGGGATGTAACAGTATGAAAATTTAACCTCACAGTTATAGTGACCAAAATGATCACGGTTTTCAGTATTATTGCGGTATTTTTCAAAGTGTGTTCAAAAAGCACTGATAGGCCTACCCAAGCAGAAATAGTTTCAAAAAGTGTAACAGTGTTTATTATATTACAAAAATATAGGCAAAACCTTTTTCTTGCACGTTCTGCAGACAGGATAACAATTTTCAATCAACTGTCCTTCGGCATTCTTATAATAACCAAAATATGCCCATGCTTCAGACTTAGTCCTCTTAGAGGGCTGATAAATGTCCTGAGCGCTGTCATCTCCTCCTCCTGCCATGATTCCAACTTCAAGAAACGCACGTTGTAGGCTACGCAGTGCGCCTGCGCGGCAACTTCAGTAGACTCGGATGAAGCTGGGAAGGATTAAACACATGGTTTCCACACCGTGGTAATCCACCGTGATAATGATATTTTAAATGAAAACGGTAATTGTTATCGTCAACATTTTTATCGTGGTTTACCGTTACACCGGTAATCATTACATCCCTAATCTAAAGTAGATTATGCCCTAGGCAGATTAATTTTTTTATCTCAACCGGCAACAATCTTTAAACATTTATTTTGATTTTTAACCGATTCACAATGCATCGTTACATCCCTATTGACTACCTTTGTCTTTAATCTCACATTCAAGAGGCAATCTAAAATAGTTGCTAATTAATTTTCTCTAAGTCGTCTCTCAGTATTATTTGGGCTCTAAAATCAGGGCTGCAACTAACAATCATTTTCTCAAAAAAGCTGCAGATAATTATCTTGACTAATCATCCAATTGTTTTGTCTAAAATAAATTAAAAAAACATCAATAATAAAAAAGAATTGGTGGAAAATGCCCATATTGATTTCTCATGGATTCCCAGATTTATTATATATTATTTCCCCAGAGTCACTGTTTTGCCTGACCAACCGTCCAAACCCTAAAGACATTCAGTTATAGATCACATATGAGAAAAAAGCAGCACATTTGAGAAGCTAGAAGCAATAAATAGATATTTTTGCCTAAAAAATGACTGAAAGGATTGATCGATTTTCAAAGCTGTTGTTTCTATAATTTCCTCTCGATCGACTAATCGATTTATCAGCTCTATCTAGAATAAATAAAGAAGTATTGGTACAAACGCCGGCATATTGAGCCAGGCTGAGACAACATGTCTATTCCAGGTTGCTATGGCTTTTAAGATGAATACCGTGGTGCTATCAATACAGTACAAATATAAAGCTTATTTTTAACTCATGTGCCCTTTCCCTCACTCTCATACAATGAGTATATGAAAATAAACACTGAGTGTGGGTAATCAGAGGAGAGTGCCATCGCTGTTGATCTAACTGGGGTTAGACTGGTGGTTTGAGGGTAAACACAGTGAGGCCTCAACCTGAGGTACAGTAGGGCTGCAGGACGGTCAGTCAGCAGCAGCTTACTAAGTTTATGACTTTACTACAATACTAACAGAGCATGAAGATGTACAGTAGGTCTATTAACATACAATCTTAATTTCCCTTCAATAAAATAGCAGATTGGGGTTTAAAACCTTGAGAAGAACAGCAGAAAACAACCTCATACTGTAAATACTGTTGTGAGTTTAAAGCTCAGCGTCATGTGAAACGGTCAGACTCGCCGCTCTTTGGCCTGAGAAAACACCAGCAAATATTTCATCTTCAAAGGCTGCCAAACTGCACCCCACCGAGCATAATTCAATGCTATTCTTGTGAGGAATGTCCAAATAAAACAATGCGGCAGCAATGAATGAACTGTACACAGGACGCTGAATATGTCATGACATGCCCTCAAACGATATTTAGAGGAATTCCACCAGGTTCACTTCAAAAGCAAAACAGGAACAAATATTCAAACACTATTTGCTTGGTGTAAACACATAAATGACCTACTTTTATCTTCATATTAAAAATATGTCAGTTTCTGTGGCCAGGATAGCTCAGTCGGTAGAGCGGGCGCACATATACCAAGGTTCATGCCGCGACGCAGAAGGTTCCGGGGTTCGAGTCCGACCTGGGGCGATTTTCTGCATGTCTTCCCCGTCTCTCTCTAATTACTTTTCTGTATAGTATATGCCAAACGAGCCCAGACCTAAACGTTATTATTAGTAATTTTCCCATTATCTGTGTGCCCCTCAGGAGCTAACGTGTCAAATGCGTCTGTGGTTGATTTAAAGATCTTACCTGAAAGTAGAGGCCGGCGGTGGACCGTGCCATCAGGTTGTTGAAGTGCTCGTGGAAATCCCTACTGAGGATATCCTGAGACAAGGTCTCGTAGGGGTCAAACGCCTGCTCCTGTAGACGTGGAGAGAATAACTCAACACTTCATATTCTTACACGATGATAAAGGATGCTGAGATGCAAGCAGTATGACAGATACAAGCCAATATCCATGCTAAACATAGCTGCTTGTATTTCAAGAAGGATTAGTTACTGAGCTCATTATTTACAGTATTTAACATTTTGCTTAATGGAACGTAACACTTACAAACTGCCTAGTTTTATTAACACGTTTACAGACAGTAAATGATACAAACCTAGTAAAAGTGTTTACTGTGTAACCTTTGTGAGAGGTGCTGCAGATGTCAATAAGAAAAAAATATTAACAGAGTACAGTATTTCTCTATGTATGGGGGTTTATTGTGGGGTTAGTAGAAAAACTAAGATTGTGCATTTAAGAGGTGCAACCTCACCTGTTTGATTCACAATTTGCTATTAGCTATCTGCACCATTCTACATTTTTTAGTATTTCTCATGGAAAGAACTTTCTATCCAAATAGATGTTAGATGTAGGGAAAAAAAACAGTGTGCTGGCAAATGCCATTGAAAAGTCTGCTGGGATGATGCAATCAAATGCAATCATGCAGACGGGAAATGTTACTTTCCAAGCCATCACAAATAAAATCTCAACCCGTGGAAACCAAGCGCCTGTGTAATTGTTTACATTCATGTCAACATTTCTTGGCCCTATTACTACTAGAACAAATTTCCGTGCATTGTATACACTTGGCAATTCATATTGGGATTAAACTACTTAACGACTTGAACTACTGTGTTTTTAGGTTTTCGGGTCAGAAAAGCTTCATACCTCTGCTAGATCTTCAAAGCAGCTGCCCACCAGTGGATGAGGGCTGCCATCCGCTGTCATCTCCACGGCATCCTCGATCAGTCCGAGCAGCTTCACCGTCAGCTCGTGGATGTCTAGGATGTTACTGAAGATCACCTCAACATCCTGAACAACAAGACAACAAGAGGCGTGTTGACTAAAAGGTTAGCGCGTTAGGACAGAATCCTTAAACCAGCTTGGAAGGTCTGCCATAGAGAGAGGGGCCAATTACCCTACTTACCTCCTACTTTTACAAGGGGAACTCCAGACATCAAAGTCTATTTACAGGCCTCGATTTGAGTTGCATTGTGGGTAATGTAGGTGCCAGGTTTTGACAAGGAAGAGTAATGCATGGAATAAAACTGGTTCTGCTGCATCAATTTTGCAATTCCTTTTTAGAGATTAGAGATTGGAGTCTTGTTGTCTTTAGGATGTAAAAACTATATTCACATGCACACAAGAAACTGGGTATGACACAACATGGGAGATAGCATTAACATTACTTTAAAACATGTACATGCAGCTGGTCAGTGATTAGAGTTTTTTTTCTCTCTTGGTTGGAGCATTTAGAGAGACAGTATAGTGAAAACCGACTTATTTACACTTAATTATTTTTGTTTCAGTCAAACTTAGGAAACAATTATTTTGTATGAATGGATGCTCCTTTCATCCCACCACATTGTAGGCACCTTCTTCATCGTCTACATGATCAAGAGGTTTTTCCTGCAAATATCTCTGTCAACCATGTTTTTCTCAACCCCTTATATTAAAGCCAATTTGGCCTAATCAACATGGCCAGCAGCTAGAGCTGCAGCAGTGACACAGCTCATGGAGGCAGTTAAGGTACTTTAAAACCTTAAGTGCCCTATTTCAACAATTTGTGTCAAAATTCGTACTTCTCAGAGTCATAACTCAGTCAGATCTGAAAACACAAATACGATACACATATTTTTAGATTCAGTGTGACGTTCACTTCCTGGGGATATCAGGAAAGTCCATAAATCCGCTTAGAAATCATAGGGAAAAAAAGATGCTATTTCCAACTCCGAAACGTCTGAGAATGATAACGTTTTTAAGTTTTCTTTTGTATCAAAGTAATCTAGCGATAGCTCTCTGTACGTCCATGGGTACACTGCAAACGGGAGCTGCTAATAGAACATTTGGCATACTTTTAATGGTACCAATTTTCCCAAATGTAAGCAAAGTAAATATAATCGCTGCTGTCTCTTCATCTGCACTGTATCAAACTGAGGTTAAAGCAATCATCTTACCGCGGGAAACCAACAATAACCTCGTTACTTAAGTGCATGTAAACACACTAACATAGTTTAACCATAGGAGTATGCAGCAGGGTGTTGCTGAAAGAGCTCCCATCCTTGACCTCTCTGCCTTAGATAAACAAACACTAAAAAAAAAAAAAATAGTGGCGAGAATGAGCTTTAAACAACAACAGGCTCAATTTGCCTGAGGAAATCATTATTCAAGCGGTCGAGATCACTAAAATAGCCCAGAGTGATTATTGACTGCTAAAGTCTGAATAGAAGTTCAGTCCTGTCATTATTTGACCGTAACACTTTCCTGACATCTCCCAAGTAATTTCAGATTATGCTGCGTTTCAACAGACATAATTGAGGTTATTTTGGCGAGGGCTGCAGATGTTGTTCCTGTCTCAACATAATTACATGTTCTGCATTCCACTGGGCCTCACAAAAGGTTTATCCTCCTCACCCAAATGATACCACAAATTACCCAACCCAAAATATACAAAGCCACAGCGACCCATTAAACTCAACTTTCCATCACTTCTTTTTCAACCCATAGGCCCACTGTTCAACTCCTTACCCATAGATTTGTTCTCTGTTTTTCAGGGAATTCAGAGCACTTAATTGCCATATTAGACACAATGTAATTAGCAATTTGTTTCTTTGGTTATCCCTCTGAGACAGATATGAATGTCTATTTACTGGATGGTTCAGAGAGCATGGGTGGTGCCACAGGAGAAGGTACAAAATAGTTGGGAGCCTTTTTTTCCGGCATGGGCATATAGGCAGTTTAGAGACCAGAGCATGTGACCTTCTGCATACAGGATAATTGCTCCGACTGTCTTGTCATCCATCAGAAAAAACAAATGTCTTTAATCTCAGATAACATGAGAATAATTTGGCATTTGTTCGATCTGCAGGTTGGAAGAGCCCACGACTGAGAAGTTTCAGTAATGTCCAAGCAATATTCAGACTTAAAGGGGAAGAGGAAAAAATACAACTGTCAGGCTGTCTCTACTTCAGGTTTAATGACATCAATCAACAAACACTAAAACATTGTTTGGGTATTTCAAAGTGCTTCCTGATGCTGATTACCAGTTAGCCGATTACAGAGTTTCAGCTGAAATCTGTAAATGTTCTTACGCTGGATTTGGCTGAAATTGCTTTGTAATTAGGTTAACAGTTAGTTGGAAACTTGACATGTTGTTTATAAGCTGGCTTTTGAGTGAGCTGGCAACAGTTAGTGTATTCAGCACAAGAGTTGGAGCATGCCTTTTTACCTTTCATTAGTATCCAAACCTTTAGGTGAATAAATCCATTAGGGAATGACGGTGGGTCGTCTTACAAGGGGCTATTGATTTTCGTTTTTATCCATTTTTAATCCAATACTAGCATTGTGGAGCCGCCATTATTTTACGCTCGTTTAATACGCAACATCCAGAGTTTCTAATGTAGTTTATTACCAGTCTTGTGATACACTTACAGTGAGGAAAATAAGTATTTGAACACCCTGCTATTTTGCAAGTTCTCCCACTTAGAAATCATGGAGGGGTCTGAAATTGTCATCGTAGGTGCATGTCCACTGTGAGAGACATAATCTAAAAAAACAAATCCAGAAATCACAATGTATGATTTTTTAACTATTTATTTGTATGATACAGCTGCAAATAAGTATTTGAACACCTGAGAAAATCAATGTTAATATTTGGTACAGTAGCCTTTGTTCGCAATTACAGAGGTCAAACGTTTCCTGTAGTTTTTCACCAGGTTTGCACACACTGCAGGAGGGATTTTGGCCCACTCCTCCACACAGATCTTCTCTAGATCAGTCAGGTTTCTGGGCTGTCGCTGAGAAACACAGAGTTTGAGCTCCCTCCAAGGATTCTCTATTGGGTTTAGGTCTGGAGACTGGCTAGGCCACGCCAGAACCTTGATATGCTTCTTACAGAGCCACGCCTTGGTTATCCTGGCTGTGTGCTTCGGGTCATTGTCATGTTGGAAGACCCAGCCTCGACCCATCTTCAATGCTCTAACAGAGGGAAGGAGGTTGTTCCCCAAAATCTCGCAATACATGGCCCCGGTCATCCTCTCCTTAATACAGTGCAGTCGCCCTGTCCCATGTGCAGAAAAACACCCCCAAAGCATGATGCTACCACCCCCATGCTTCACAGTAGGGATGGTGTTCTTGGGATGGTACTCATCATTCTTCTTCCTCCAAACACGGTTAGTGGAATTATGACCAAAAAGTATTTTGGTCTCATCTGACCACATGACTTTCTCCCATGACTCCTCTGGATCATCCAAATGGTCATTGGCAAACTTAAGACGGGCCTTGACATGTGCTGGTTTAAGCAGGGGAACCTTCCGTGCCATGCATGATTTCAAACCATGACGTCTTAGTGTATTACCAACAGTAACCTTGGAAACGGTGGTCCCAGCTCTTTTCAGGTCATTGACCAGCTCCTCCCGTGTAGTTCTGGGCTGATTTCTCACCTTTCTTAGGATCATTGAGACCCCACGAGGTGAGATCTTGCATGGAGCCCCAGTCCGAGGGAGATTGACAGTCATGTTTAGCTTCTTCCATTTTCTAATGATTACTCCAACAGTGGACCTTTTTTCACCAAGCTGCTTGGCAATTTCCCCGTAGCCCTTTCCAGCCTTGTGGAGGTGTACAATTTTGTCTCTAGTGTCTTTGGACAGCTCTTTGGTCTTGGCCATGTTAGTAGTTGGATTCTTACTGATTGTATGGGGTGGACAGGTGTCTTTATGCAGCTAAAGACACCTGAAAAAGGTGCATCTAATTTAGGATAATAAATGGAGTGGAGGTGGACATTTTAAAGGCAGACTAACAGGTCTTTGAGGGTCAGAATTCTAGCTGATAGACAGGTGTTCAAATACTTATTTGCAGCTGTATCATACAAATAAATAGTTAAAAAAATCATACATTGTGATTTCTGGATTTTTTTTTTTAGATTATGTCTCTCACAGTGGACATGCACCTACGATGACAATTTCAGACCCCTCCATGATTTCTAAGTGGGAGAACTTGCAAAATAGCAGGGTGTTCAAATACTTATTTTCCTCACTGTATCTTATACACAGCGATGAGCAGCTGTAAAAAGTTCATTGTTGTTGATTTTTTTTTACTTCACAGAGTGACAAGTGAAGCTTTTGTTAGCTAACATTGCTACCATTGTCACCATTTCCTGTGGTTGTTTCACAGTAAAGGCCTACCTCTGCCTTCACATAAAAACACATTTAATATTAAATATATTCAGGAAGCGCAACAGTAGCTTCACAAGTTATCTTTACTAAATAAATGAATTGTGAAAATGTGCTTTTAAATTACTAACTAAATACTTATATACATTACATTTTCAAATGAAAAAAATCTAAATTTTATTCTTAATTCGTCGCATACACACAGTACAATGTAGTGAAATTTAATTATGCTTAAATTATTATTATGATGCGTTTAACCCATCCTAAGTATTAGGAACAGTGGACAGCTATACATACAGTATCTGGGGAGCTACTTGGGGTAAAAATAAGGCAAAATGATAAAGAAAGAACCCATGTAAATATACTCTGGCATTTGTGTTTTACAAAATAACTCCTGTGCCAACTAGTTGATGTAACCCCTTTTCAGCACAAGGAAAACAAATGTGAAAATAAGATGATAATGCTTAGAGGTTACTCTATTCCAAGTATTTTGATCAGTGAGCATCTCTACATGAGTGACAGACGTGAAACAATTCCACCTTTGATCAAACTCCAAATCGAGAAATAAACAACATTGCAATTTTGACAGTTAATTAACTGTGCAAATCTTCCTCACCTGAGGCGTGAAGATTTTGGGGTTGGACAGGAAGTGCTGGCGGAACACTTTAATGATGAGGTCGAGCTCTCGCAGGTACTGCCGCTCCTCTGCGATTTCAAGCCTCACCAGGTCGTCGTACGTGAGCTCCCCAGAGGACGACGGCTCCTCTGTGCACTGAGACATCAAGCCGATGTCCTCCTCCTGGTCAAACATGTCCATCAACACCTGGAAACAGCAGAAACCATCAACCAATCAGAGTCAACGCAATTGTCTTCTATGATGATTTAAAAATGCCCAGAACCTGCACCCATCAAACTGGGTGCTGTACACAGGTGTCAGCTTTTTTTTTTCCGTCTTTTCTCAAATTCTCACCTTGTCTGCGCACATAGACACCTTTATGTCCTGTTGGCTGATTTCATAGTGCCGAATGTTGCCGACATAGTTGCCCGCCAGTTTCAGTATGTCTGCGGATATGTATTCAAGCACAGCCACGATGTACAGGGAAACATGGTAGTCCACTTTATAGCCCAAAACCTCCTGTTGAAAAAAAAATAAAATAAAATAAAAGAAGCAGAATAAAAACATGTTTAGTATTACACATGGGTTAAACAGCAGTTCAAACATGATTCTTAATGTTTGTCTGAACCTACATGAAGGACCAGATCAGATCAGGGCAACTCAATTAGTTTGAACCAAGCTGTCAAAACAGTAAGCTAAATTGAATTACAAATATTTCCCAGCAACTGCCTTAACTTTCTGGCACCTGCGCCAGAGTTGACTACATCTTATAGGAACACTGCTACAGTCCAGAATATGTGAATTGAAGCATGCCTTTCAATCAAAATACTTTCATACTTTACTTTCCCCAAATTGTTTTTTTTTTTTTTTTTAAAAACATCATTTTGGCAGTATAAAGCTTTGTTGGGGTCTTCAGGAGTCTTTACCTTAAGCAGTGGGTGTATCTTGTCCACGGGGAGAAGTAAGGGGTTTCTCCTCTTGCGTTTCTCAATAGCTGACTGGGCGTCAGCAATCGCCCACTTATCTATCGGGTGGGGAAAGGTTTTCTGGACGCGTTCCTGGAATATGGGGAAATTTGTCATTTAACACTTGATGAATTTGGAAGCATTAAGATGATTGAAAGCTGCAAGTATTCAGTTTGTTAAGTGGAATGCTGCTGTGGTATCACATGTTTACTAACGGCATTTTGTCAATTTAAAACATATTGTGAATTCATATTTAGATGCTCCACCTCCACGTCCTGCACGGAGCGAGGTTGGGCCACACACAGCATGTTGAGCAGCTGTAGGATCAGCTCCTCAATGTGCTGCAGGGCATCCTCCTTCGCCAAGAGGTTTGGGTGGACCTGCTTCTGTACCTGAATGTTAGAGACAACGTATACAAAAAGACATGAGTGACAGATACAGCAAGATGGTTGAAAGAGCATCCTGTAACTTAAAAACCAGTAAAGGTTTGCGGGGGTTTGATTTTCATTAGCTACTCTAAGTGAAGGACCAAACACTTTCTTCTGCATCGTCCACATGATGTTACCTGAAACCGGAATATGTGAAACTGATCGTAACACCTGGTATGATGCACCTCATTGAGGCTCAGGTCACATTTTATGACGTCAAGACAGCAAGTACAGACAATGACTGATTGAAGACAAACACCTTCTTTTGAAGTTTTAAAAAGGGTCATATTGGTGGTTTCTGTATTGGTTATTACTTGGCAATACACTTACTGTAGCAGGGGGCATTTAAACAACATGTCCTTGTTGTTGCTTTTAAGAAAGCTCAGACATCTAATTCTGTGTGTCTGTGTTAACTGATACATTTTAGGGTGTTTTTTTATATCAAAATGCCCCTCTTTAATTTAAAATGTTACAACTTAAAGCACCCATATTATGCTCATTTTCAGGTTCATAATTGTATTTTAAGGTTGTACCAGAATAGGTTTACATGGTTTAATTTTCAAAAAACACCATATTTTTGTTGTACTGCAGTGCTCTCTCTCACTGCTGCAGATCCTCTTTTCAGCTGATCTCTGTTTTAGCTACAGAGTGAGACCTCTTTTCTTCTTCTTCTGTACTATCTTTGATTGCACTCGCACATGTGCAGTAGCTCAGATGTAGATCATGTCAGCTAGCTAGCTCCATAGACAGTAAAAGACAGGCTGTTTCTACAACTTCGGTCAGTTACAAGGCAGGACTAGCTGGGAGACTTCTAAATGAGGGCGCACATGGAAGTAGTTCTTTTGTAGATTATGGTGAACTTGTGTGTGTTGTAGCAGTGCTTTGCTATTGAGAACGAGGTAACATGCTAGCGTTAGCATTAGCAGTAGCTAACGCTACGAGCTAATGGTTGCGGTTAGCCAGCTTGTTTCGGCTTGTGACGTCACAAGCCGTGCCGATTTTGAACAGCTCACCCGCAGACTGAAGGCAGGACACATTCAGAAACTGTATCTCACTCAAAACAGCATGGATTTTTTTTTTTTCAAAGTTTGTACGTGTGTGGAAGCACCAGAGACACAAAAGAACACCCCAAATCCCAGAAAAAGTGTTTTTTTTTTCATAATATGGGCACTTTAAAACTCGGGGGATATACATATATTAATCAAATTACATAATTTAGCTAACTGACTTAGTTAACCCCTTCAATCATATAAAACTGCTCTTCACTATTAGCTTGTATGTTGCTGTAGGTAGCAGAGAGCTATAGTAGGAGCGGTGTGTTTGATGTCAGCTGGCCCAAAACCGGTTTACATTTCCAAAGAATGTGGTTTAAATTTATTTGATTGATTTCTTCCCCTTCCTGCAACTCCTGATCAAACACTCCTCTACAGCGCCATATTGCACTGCATTTAATAAATTCTACGCGCTTTTGAGCAATCTCATCGAATCTGGATCCCTCTTGTAACTAAATTCTGCCCACATATCACCTTTCACTGGGAAATACATTAGCTCACGGAACACGCTTTAACTGTGTTTCACTGTGACTTTAAAGACAGAAAACAACCAAATTCACACTTTGACATTGTAATGTTTAACCCAACAACACATTTTGTGAATGCAAAGCTCTTTAGCAGCTGATTGTGGAGATTTTTGGATATTAGTGTGTCCTTGAATGCACCACCAAGGCAGATCTTTCAAAACTGTCCCTAGTAACATAAAATAAAATAAATAATTTAAAGCCAACTAAATGTTCACTGTGAAGAATTACGTCTCTCAAGCAAGTATCAGGTATGGATGTTAATTATTTTTACTGCACTGAAAAGAATGAGTAAAAATGGCTGCCTGGAATGTAGGAAACCAATCAAAAGCATATGAAACATGAAATGCTTGTTCTGCAGTAACATGAAGCATACAAGATGTGCCACTTTGGGCCAAAGCACACCAATCCATCAGCATCTTTGTGTAAGATCTAGCAGCTAAAAAAACAGATAAACCCACTCTCCATCAAGGCAATTATTCAGCCTCAAATTGCTGCTAAACAATAAATCTAAAACAAATCTCTATAAAAAAAAAGGAAAAAGTCATCCAGGCTTTCTCAGGAGTGGGAGTCCTGAGGGTGGAACCAGCCAGACAGAAGGTGTGGTTTTAGGTGCAGACAGCCAAGAAGGTGTGGCTTCATCAGGTCTACAAGTGGAAGGAGAAGAACACCCCCCCCACACCCCCCCTCCTCCAACCACCCAAAAGTTGTCGTCATTTGGGCCGTGCCCTCTTGCAGGAATGCTGTCAGTTGAGATACTATTATAGCACCCAAAGCAGACTTAGAGGGGGAGAAAAAAAAAGAGAGAGGTGGATAGAAAGACAGCCCAACATTTACTCTCGGCTCACAAAAGCCATGCCTGTTCATATGCTAGTGACGGAATTACCCTGGCATATAGTAAAGTGGGGCATTATGATGACAAAACATTGTCCCCGGATTAAGGAATGTGAGAAGAGAGTTAAAAGGTCAACGCAGATCAAGCTTCATGCATTCTTGTGCTCTGACTTAACAGAGATGCAGCGACAGGCAGGATGTCCCCTCGGTCTCAAGTTTAAGTTCATTTGTTGAATTTGAAGGTGAAATTCTCACTTAGGAGATTACATAAAAGACCCCCTGCTCTCTTAGATCTGGTTTGGATTCAAATTCTGATTCAATAATTACATTCAGATGCTTCTTTAAAAAAAAAATGAAGAGGAGCTGGAAAATCTGAAGCCCTAGCTCTGGCCTCATTTACATTTCTGTACGTCATTTCTGTTTTGATGCACACTCACAAGACCTAACAGTTATAAATAAACCACAAGTATCAACTCTACTTGGGAAAAAAATGATATATCAAAGCAGAAGTAAGCTATGAGATATATCCTCTCGCCCGCAAATAGGCACTTGACCAAATTCCACAGGACACCAGGAGCTGTTAGTCACCACACTGAAACTACGGGGGTTTCCCCTGACTCCATTCACAGAATAGTTGGCCCGTTTCGGAGAGGCCCACATCCAACAAGTGTCGTCTATCTCCAACAATGTCACGATGGGACACGGAGCAACAAAAATACACAAATCTGAATGTCATTTGAATAAAAAAAACATAACAGAAAGTGAATTTAAAACACTGTTATACGGGTACCAAAATGAGCTGCTGGATCGTATTGTTGTACTACAATACAGGACAGTCTGCACTTTGAAACAATTTGTTGATTAACAGAAAATGTATCTGCTACAATTTTGACAATAAACTAATTGTTTAAGTCAAATTTTCAAGCAAAAATGCCCAGAATACACTGGCCACAAGCTTCTCAAAATGTCTATATTTTTCAGATTTCTTAGTTTTCCATGCTAATAAACGGAATAGCTTTGATTTATATTATCCTGCAACAATTTTGACACACAATCATGTAAATCTTTTTTTGTAAAAGTGACAAACATGTAGTAGTTTCAGCTTCTGACATGTAAATATTTTTCGAGACCAAACGGTAAATGGTAAATGAGTTAGTGAAAATACACCTTTATAGAAAGCATTTAATAATGCATTTCACTGACTGAATCTCTGGGTTCTCTGGTATGAGCGAGCTGCTCCCAGTGAAACTGTCAGTTCTGCTTGATGACAACGTCTAAGTTGAGGACTGAAAGCAGAGCGGGGCCATGAGCAGGTATGACTGCTGCTCAGAGTATTTACAGTACCACTGAAACTTGATCCTAATGGGTGATGGATGCAACATGGTCTAATATAGTTGGCGGCGGAACCTGAAGTAAGTGCAAGCAAAGTGAAAGCAATTGAGTGGAAAAATAGCAGGGGAACTCCTGAATTTGAAAAGCACCCAAAAACATCAGAGGCAAGAGACACAGTTTTTCTCACGGTAGGAAAAAGAACTTTTCTCTTGCAGAAGCACTATGGTAGGTACATTCAAAACATCCTCCCTCTTTACTTAAAATGTGCACCAACTAAAATATGCTCAAGATAACAGATTCACTAAGGAATTTGGTGTAAATGATCACCCATTATGCATGGGATATAAATCTTCTGAGACAATTAGAGCTGAAATTGATTCTTTTCAGTAATCTGTCAATTATTTCCTCAATTAGTGTATAAAATGTCAAAAAACTGTGAAAGATGGCCCTCATTTATTAAGTTTCCTATCACTGAAGACTAAGAACACCAGCAAATATTGACAATTGAGAAGCTGAAACCTGTAAATCTTTTTGCTTGAAAACAGTAACTTATTAATCCATAATCAAAATTCAACTTTTTGAATAATTAACCAATTGTTTCAGCTCTTGACTACAATATAAGTATAAATATTTTATATCACTACCTACCTACCTACCTACCTACCTACCTACCTACCTACATACATACATACATACATAGTACAAGTTCTTGGAAAGTCAATTGAGAAGTTGTTAATGAATAAATAACATGAGATGTAGGTTTTCGGCAAATTTGATACCCAACACATCAGAGAGCACCTCATCACATTGATGCAAAAATCATATAAAAAAAACCAATATTGTCATTAAGTAGTCTTGATCATTGATTTGACACACTATCCACAATGGTTGAATACTCCCAGATATATTAAAGGGATAGTTACCTGAAAGCATAGGTCCATTAATTGATTTGTTGATAAATAATTATTTTGATCAATGAATAAATTGTTATGGTCATTTTTCAAGCACGAATGCCAAATATTTGCCGGTTCTAGCTTCTCAAATATGAAGATTTGCTGCTTTTGTCTTTTACATATGATAGTGAACTTGAATGGCATTTTTTTATTTAAAAGAAGAAAAAGATGAATCTATTAAGTGAGCAAGCAATAGGAAAATTAAATCGATAATGAAAATAATTAGTAATAGTTATTTACAGTCCTTAATCTCTCATAGTAGACACATTTGTATATATTTATATTGTCTCATGGTATATATTGTCACTGCCCCCTAATTGTGAATTTAGTATCTTTAGGTTTATCAATACTGAATGTAATACTTAGTTACAGGCTTACTTATTTCCCACTCTACCACTGCATGAAGGCCAAGACATTAGGGCTGCACAATATATCGTTGTTTTTTTTTTACTGTCATTGCAATATCAACTGGCGCAATATACACATCGCGAAAGGCTGCAACATATTGCGAAATCATCATTGTGTTAGTTGAAAAAAAATATCAGGTCATTCGTTTTTAGGGGTGCCTTTTACATTCAATTAAATGTTCAATTTGTTTAATAAAAGAATGTTAGAAATGGTTTCCTTTTATTAGTGTTAAAGTCAACAAGCAATTGGTTGTATTTTAGCAGAATACTGAAAGCATCAGAAATGCAGAACTGAGTACAATTTAATATATGTCTATTTATTGCAAGTAATATCGTTATTGCAATATTCAACAACGTTATCGCATATTGGATTTTTTTCCTCATATCGTGCAGCCCTACAAGACAATAAAATGTATCTCGATCATATGTAAAGCCTTCATGCACATCCTCCTGTGCCATGTTAAGGTGTTCAGTTTCATGGGTCAGCTCCATTAAGAAGGGAAAGGCTAGCGTACAGGAAGTCCCTGCGCTTGCTAACTCTCTCTTTCACCCCTCCATCCATCCATCCAGCCTCCCCTCCCCTTCTGCCTTGTTCTCTACCCACACAGAGCGAAGCCCCCCAGGGGAGAGCAGATCATAGCGGCAGACTGAGAGGTATTGATGTGCGTGTACGAGGAGGCAGCAGTAGCAGCAGCAGGCTCACACTGCACACAGACTGGAGCAGAGCCAATGCCAGGAGAGGTGAAACCAGGATTCACATGCAGACATAGAACTACCAGGGGAAAAAAATCCAATTGGTTAATGTTTTTGATCATCAGGGAAAAAAATCCAACTGGTTAATGTTTTATCATCAGCATCTTACAGTAACATACCTATATCCATTTCTAGCTAAAATGCAAGTAGCTCACACACTGAGCAGAAAACTGATCCATGAAGGAATGTACTAAATGCCATGGTCAGTGAAATAACACACAGGGTTTTCCTTTAAAAAAAATGGACCAACAGCTCTGCGCCATCACTGCAGCATCATAAAACTAGTGCTCAGCTGATAACCATCAAAATTGATTTTATATATATATATATATATATATATATATATATCGATTAAAAAAATTAATCTAATTAATTACAGACTGATTAATTAATCGAAATGAATCGCATACATAATTGACGGTGCCGATATTTTTTAAGAAAGTAAAAAAAGAAAAGAAAACAAAGGGTACTAAACAACAGTTGGTGACATTAAAGAACGGCTTGTTTATTTGTTCAGCATTGTAACCGTGTTTAATCCAGCTACTAGCTAGCGGTAGGCTAACGTTAGCTGCTGTCGAGTATAGTGTTAACTAGCTAGCGGTAGGCTAACGTTAGCTGCTGTCGAGTATAGTGTTAACTAGCGTCACATGCAGCGGTATTTGTGATGCCTGTATCGTCTTCAGAGCACCAGAGAGCAGAGCAGACATATCAGTGGCACCAGATTTCGGTAGCCAGGGTTGGCAGGAAGAAGATTTTTACAAGTAAATGTTCCAGTTAATGATCCAGGCAGCACGTTCTCGTCTCCCTCCTTCATTTTACAGTCGAATGGCGTTATTTTTTTTATATATATATATATATCTCAGACATTTTATAGACCAAACAGAATAACTGAAAAGAAAACAGATTAATTTGTTAATACAAATGTAATTGTAGCCCTGTATAGGTGTGCAGAACACACAGAGCAGAAGTGGTCCAATATTATTTTCTAAAACCAATCCAAGAACCTCTCAGAAGGATAACACATTGCTGAAAGACACCAGACAGACAATCCGCAAAAAATAGGGTATTCAGTGGCCGGGTTGGTTCAGTGGGTAGAGCAGGCGCACATATATTTAGAGGTTTATGCCTCAACGCAGAGGTCCAGGGTTCGACTCCGACCTGTGATAATTTCCTGCATGTTTTCCTCCTCTCTCTCACCTGTCCTGTCTTTCCAGGCGGAAAAGCCCCAAAAAATAATCTTAAAAAAAAAAATTATAAAAATTTACCCTAAAAAATAGGGTATTCATGCAGTTTTTAAGCATGTTTATAAAACCCTTTTTTGAAACTGGTGGCACCATCACATTACAGCGTCTGTACAGACCCAGATTATGAAATAACTAATATTACATGAATATAACTGCATTAATTACATACTGTATATTCACACAGTATCTTGAACATAACATTGTGAATATGCTCTGCCACAACATGCTGAAGTAATGAGATCTGACAGAAAACAAAAGAGCAGACTGTGTAGCACTGTAGCACACAAGTGAAAGTTAAGGGGAAATACTCTGAAAGTGGAAAAAGTACACGCAGCATTTCTCCAAATCTCCAAACCACTGACATTTAACCTCAAAAGAAGATTGTATTACCCCAAAAGTGCGACATCGTCAAAAGTATTAGTCGTGAAATGTAGCAAGGAGCTGATACATGCACATAAAATATGACAAAGTAGTTCAGAATGATCTGAATCTATAGTTGCCATGAAGAGATGCAGGTCACCTTTTTATTCACTTATTCACGCTTGCACTATAGTAAAAAAGAAAAATCATGCACATCTCAACTGTAACACACACACAGAGGGATCAGGTGTTGTTGTGTGTGCTGGTGCCAAAAGAACAGAAAAGTTGGAGGTAATAATAGAGGCTGGACGGTGTTAATACAGGGTTAACATTTCTAATTCAATTGATTATTCTCCTGGCTGTGTATATGGGGCTGCATCAGGCTCAGGTTGCAGGTAATGTGGCTTGTGTGTGTGTGTGTGTGTTTGTTGTAGAGGTGGGGGTAGGGCTTGTTATTATACCCGAGCATGTGTCACTGTTTGTGATTCATGCCATGACATCATCTGCCATTACAACCAGACTGTCTGGGGAACCACAGGCCAGAGATCAACTCTGAGACAACACACACACACACACACACACACACACACACACACACACACACACACACACACACACACACACACACACACACACACACACACACACACACACACACACACACACACACACACACACACACACACACACAAAAGATGCATGGTTTCAGACATAAACGACACACACACAAAGACACATAAACAGAGGTAATCCTTTTGACCAACAAACAGAAACACAAGGCAAATGTGCCAAGACATACTGTAGATGACAAACACACATGCACACAAGGAAATACAAATTCACAACCATACATACACAGACACACACCCCTGACATTTAGCTAGCCCTCCTTACATTCACGTCATCAGGACAATGGCTAGTCGACGTGCCGTCGACAGCACGTGGCCTCGCCGTGACCCCAGTCTGACCCGACCCAGTGACCTTTGCCTGCCTGCATCCACCCATCCTCCGCCTGAACCCTGTCTGAGGACAAACTGGTGTTCACAGACTTGATTCAATGTTCTAGGAAGGGTGGAGAACGTGTGTATTAATCAGCCCGACTATGTGGACGGCTCGGGGCTGGTGCACAGGAAGTGCAACCTGTTACAAGTGACATCCTGTCCCATCAACACACAAAGCTCATCTGAAAGACCTGACAACGTGCTGCATGAGGCCAATGGGGAGCAGATTATGTCACTTGCTCTGTAATATGTTTATTCAACTTGAATTAAAAAGGTGATAACTGTAAAGGGTGGAGCGCTAATGGTCTATTTCTTGTCCTGTGTGCATTTATTCCTTGCGTTTTTGCAGCGAAGCCAGAAAAACACATCCACATACCCAGAGTTCACAAGGGCAGAAATTAACGTCCGCCGAGTACCAAATACCAAATATTAAAATGATAAAATGTGAAGCTCACTCGTCAAACTGGCCATTAACTTTCTGAGGTGAGTACTGCATATACAGTATTTGATCCTTGTTAATGCACAACTTTTGTCCTTGCAGATCAATGTACATGCCCTCTGACCATGACAAAAATAAAAAGATGAAATGGTTCTCTTTAGGAAATGGTTCCAGGCACCGACCATGAATGGCAACGTCCTCAGTTCAAGTCCAGCCCGGGACCTTTGTTGCATTATATCATTCCTCATGTCTCAATCCCCTCATTTCCTGTCACCTCTCTACTGTCAACGTGGTAATAAAAGGTATAAGATGCCTAAAATAAATAAATAAGTATTTAATTACAACTGCACACGCACACAAAATACGTTCACAAAACACCTGAATTAGCTCTAAAAGCAGGTAGCAGGATACAATTAGTTGCAAGCTGCATATATAAAGTCACACTAGTAAGTATAATGTATTTACTTCTTTTTTGAAGACCTTGCAAGCTATATTGAACCTCCTTTTTCTTACAGGGATGCTATTAAAAGAAGATATAGAGTTGCAGTGACAATTCTGGCATTTCATTGTGGCAGCAGTCTGTGAACACCCCAAATGTAATTTCTTTTAGTGTATAATTTGCCAGGTTAGCACACAGAGTGGCTTCAGGTCATTAGGTAAGTCACTCCCTTAAAAGGGAAAGTTTCATTATCCAGTTTGACAATAAATCAAAGATGAGATAGATATGAGGTGATAAAAAATAAACTGACACACAAATAAACATTTATGATATGGCAAGACCGGTTTCTGGTACAGGCACTTCCTAAATGTCAAATACAGTAAAGTGTTAGAGTGGAGGCTTGTAACAAGTCAATCTGTCTGATTCTGAAGTGACAACTGCGCTGTCTAGCCTGGATGAAAGTTGCGGCAAAACCAACTGACTAAATAAAATTTAAAAAAGACCTCAGCTGGTGGTTTTGGCCTGTGGTGAAGAATTCAAGTGACTTTTAAGCGACAACTCAGGTTCAGACGACACAAGCAAACAACAAAAGAATGCTTGTAACCTGACCAATCACAGCTTCAAATGTTGGCATGTGAAGCCCTGTGAAGCCCTGTGAACTCAGCGGCATCGCGCTGCACTAACTCAACATGGCACTAGGATGAAACTGTACCCAGTAAAGCTCTGCGCTGTCTCTCGATGCCAGTGAAACAGCAGACCTGGGAAATGCACAGTTATTATCAACACCGGCACGTCAGAGGCTGAATGACGCTCTTGCATAGCACCAGGCACGAGCCGCAGTGATCCAGAATAGCCGGGACACGCAGACGCAGCTAGGAGACAAAAATTGAACCCCCCCATGATGAAATGTCAACGACACAGACAGAAACACAGATGGCTGCACATGTGTGTGTGCTACAAGCTTTATGCTTTAACCTTTAGCATAAAAAATATTATTTTTACTGTTGACATTATAAAAGCCTTATTCTTTTCCATGTGGACACTAAACTTTTTTTTATTATTATTTCTTGTGTATTTTCTGTCATTATTAGATGTACCGGAGAGATTACAGGAAACAATAGAGAGAAAGGTCCACGGCCAAACTGGGACGTTGCGGTTATCTTAACGGTTTAAACATTAAACAAGTTTAGCTCACATTTATTACATGTTCAGGGATCCTAGTGCTCACAGTGCTTACGTACTAATATCCAGGCCTGCAACTAATGATTGCTTTCATAATCGTTTAGACGATAAATTCCCAGAGCCAAAGGTAATGTCTTCAAATTGCATTTTCTGTCCAACAGTCCTAAATAAAACAGAGAAAGCAGCAAATCCTCAAGTTTGAGAATTTAACTAATATTTGGCATTTGTGCTTGATAAATAAATTACTTAAAACCAGTGCATGGCGGCCGGCCATGGCATAATTTCTGCCGCCACGGTATCAGAAATAGGGCAGACGCACAATGTAGTCGCGGTTGCCTTTTAAATTATCCTGCCGCTCACATTGCAATTTAAGTAAGGGTTAATGCCCGACGAGGTGTCCATTGTCAGGTATTAATGGACGAAGGCGAGGCGTGAACCTTAGATACGACTTGCCACCCTTAGCAATGGGAGATATTTATAGTCCGCTCAGCTCGTAGAACCCTTCAGCTCAGCTACGAGCCAGAAAGCTAACGCTATGCTAGCAAGATTTTTTGTTGTTCGGACAGACCTGCCCCCACTGCTAAAAATCCTAAAGGAAACACTGAGATGGAGCCGGAACCGGCACAACAGAGCAAGGGCAGGAATGCGTTTCTATCTTGGAAATTCAAACAGCATTTCACATTAAAGAAAGAGAAGGGAGAATGAAATATAACTGTGCAGTGCAACCTCTGCTTGCCAGCAACCAACCTCCTTTCAGCATCCAAAGACTCCACCTCCAACCTGAAGAAGCATCTTAAAGTATGTTTTTTTTTTTAATTAGCCAAGGGTAGTCGTCTGCTGTAGTTTTACAGGTCACCTTGCTATTTTATAGTTGACGTGCGACTTTACATTATCCTACGTGCTGATTTACTAGCCCCAGAGCCGTTGAAAGACTGACTAGCTCTGTTTGACATGTTAGCTAACGTTAGCTAAAATTAGCTCGTGGTATCTTAGACTGCGGTTAGATTTTTGTAGTATGCAGTTCGGGACTATAAATACAAAAATCTATTTGCTTGTTTAGGTACACATTCAGCCAGTTGGAACAGAAGAACACACCAGAATAGGCCTGTTTAGTAAGCTGTATGTGATGGCCGCATTCCTACACTTAAGTAGTATAAAATGCAATTCAATGTGGAAGTAATCCAAGTAACGTAACGGAATACGTTACAAATTACATTTTTGGGCATGTATTCTGTAACGGAATATGTTTTGAAAGTATCCTTCCCAACACTGTTTATGAGGCAATTCTGCAAGTGATCACGCAGCAGCTGCAGGTGACACTTCTTAAACTACCTCCCTGGTTGATCACAAAGTTACTTCCCTGCTCCCGCTCTGACGAGGGTCTATCCATCAACAGGTTTTCTTGCCTCTAAACAATAATCTTAATCATTCTCAGTGGTGGAGTCATCCACCCCCATGGGTCCTTCTGACAAGGACCCCCCCCCCCCCCCCCAACCCACCCCGGCCCCTGGTGGACAGCTGTGAAAAACAGCCAGTCACAGTCTGTCAAAACCATAACAAACCTCTCTTGCGTCAATCTCTGACAAGCTTTCCCTCCGGCAGTTGTGTAACAAGTTGAGACAACGAAACTGTGGCACCACGGCCCATCACCTGCTCTCAGTTTCAACTGATTCATCACACTATCTCTACTGTGCTAAGGGTAACTGACAGAAAAAGGGTTGTGTTATTTATAAACACAATGTTGCTACATGGCTAATTCATTCCAATGGCAGGTTACTACCTCTGTAGGCACTTTGTGTTACTAAAATGTCATAATTTGATAAAGTTCTTGACCCTTCAGGTTTAGGGTCTTGTTGCCCAAATGGACAAAGCACAGTTTTTAAACAAAATTCTGATAATGAATATCCAAATAAAAAGATTTTTGGAGTGACTTTGATTGTTTGGATGTTACTTTGAGTTTACAAAGTTGAGTTACAAAAGGGAAGGAAGAGCAGATTGGGTGTGCCAATAACTGATCTCACAGCAGAAGTCTTAAGTAGACACTTGATCAGCTGCACTTTCAAAAAAAAAAAAAAAAAAAGGAGGGTAGTTAACCTACTTTAATACAGCACAGTACAAAAAGTTGGCACTTCTAACACTGAGAAATCTATTTTGGCATACTGACATGCATCTTTCATGCTTTGAAAATAAACCTGGTCTGCAGTACTTCTACATCTATTTCAGGAACTCAAATACATGCTGAGAAGTTTCTACTGTAATAAATGTGTGTATTATAAAAGGTATAGGGCTACTACGTGTAGTCTTAGTTTAAGTCTTAGTCTTGAGTTCAACAACTGAAAGATAAATAGTGTTCAACAATGATAAATGGACATTTTCTAGTGTTTCTTTTTTGTCAGAGTTTTTGAGTTAAAAGGGATGCATCATAAATGGAGAAACATCAATAGTAAACTGGTTGGATTACAATATGCAGGTCAAAACTAGTTGCTGCTGTTTGGGTGAACTCAAACCACCTACAGGTCACCAAGGTGAGCAGCATTACTGTGCCATCCTAATGTACCATTGCATCATGATTGCTGTTACTCAAAGCACGGGCACAGGTATACCAACGGTATGGAAACTTAGCAAAATATGTCCTGTCTCAACTTTGCACAACAACACAGCTTTTCCACAACAGTCTATGTCCCTCTTTAAACTCATTAGCAACTCTTTTGAGCTCCAATAACATTAGGAAATGTAAACATACGAAAGGATCTTGACAGGACCTTGTGGATTTACACACAGACCCATTTTAAAAGGGAAAGGAGTATGCAGAGTGTTGTGACTCTTCCAGCATCTAAACAGTGTGGCTTTGCATATAACATAATGGAACAGAAAGTCAAAAATGCTGACAGTGAAACAAAAAGAGCTGTGATAACTTTGTGTTTTCAGTTAGCACTGAGTACCAGACTGTCATGAGTTTGCAAGTCTGAGTACAAATACTTATGGAAGCAGGGGGAGGTCAGAAAATGGAAAATAAACCTGGTGATGAGGGGGAGAAGCCAAGATGATGCAAGAAAAGAGAAAGAAAGGGACAGTCAAAAAGGAACTGATACGGTTTAGTCCTGCTGACCAAGGACATTAAAATTAAAATGTTTCCCGTCCTGAAAGTTTCAATTAGGTTCATGAGAATTAGGATAGGTTGCATTTTTTGGAAAATGGAGGGAAACTTGCATGTAAGCATCATAAAACAGCTGCAGAAGATCTCTGCTCTGCAAGGATGAGACATCTTTGCTGTTAGACCAAATTAGGAACAAATAAACAAATAAAAGAGGCTGGCAGCAACACACACGTCAAATGACGTTTGACAGAACTTTCCAGCTACAAGGCTGCAGTCCCAGGACAGCTAACTTGTATTTAACTTGGAGGTAACATCGGCACCCTGCAAGTCATTAGTGTAGCCTGTTTAACATCAAAACTATGAAACATTATCAACAGATCAAGACACTGTACAAACTGGTCAAAACTGAACAACTTCTTCAAAAACATTGTGAGGAAAACAAGTAATTATGGGGAACTTGGGTGAGAGACTTACTGAATAAACACACTGTAGACACGTCAACAGCCACAGAATGAGGACAGCAGTTTCAACATTGACAAATGACTGCTGTAATGATTAGTGATCAACTACATATGAAATACTTTTCAATAAATCCATTTAACAAGGGCATTTACTGCTGGTTACATTAGCTTGTTTTGCTCATAATAATATTAATAATGTGATTTTTTTAAGCTGTGGTTTTGGCTGTTGATAAGACTAAAGGTGGCAACTTATAACAAAAATTTAGGTTAGTAAGAAAACCAGTACCTCCATTTCTCACACCATTGAATCTCCAGTATGGGAAAACGTGTTTTGAAAGGCAGATTAATGACTTTGAGAGAATTAGTAAGTGTAGCAATCACAGTGTTACCTTCCGCAAAGCTTGCACGAAGAGGCCTCTCCATTTGTGACTGTTCTCGTCACTTGAAAAGTCGTATATCTGCTGGGGCTGCATTGCTGTAGCGGCTCCTGGCGTTGCCGTGATCCGGGCTGAACTGTCAGCATCGGCCCCGGATAGATAGTCCTTGTGGGTGGGTCAGTCTAGGGCAGGCACGGTGGAAAAAGTCAAACTGTCTCGTTTGCAAATATGAAGAGTATCACTAAACCACACTGCCTGTCCGGACTCGAGTCGGGTTAAACTGCGAAAAATCAGCTACAACGAATAATAAGCACATGTAGCTATAAAGTTAACTCGCTAGCTTGGTGGCTAGTGAGGCTAACCTGCTGCTGCTGTAAACACGGGACAGCAGCTAACTAAAAAGCTAATGGCTAATAACAATGTTGCTAAGTGTTATACTTGCTACTTGGCGCTTGCTAAAAAGCTTATAATAGGCACATTACGTTCAGCGTTAAGTCACGACATGGGAGCTCAGCTTGTTGCCAGCTAACTACAGCTACAAGTTATGTTTGGTTATTTGCTGCCTAAACACCTGTAACGTTAGCGTTAGCCGATAAGCTAACTGGTGCTACAGGCTGCTGCTGGCCTTGATGCGCTCCGAGTTTTATGTTGTGGCACACGACCCGTTCAGCTCCAAACAAGGCACACTTTCTCCTGCGCTGTTTACTTCACATTTAGGCATCTTTTCCCGGAGTGATCAGACGCTAAATCCAACGTAAATCCACCAAAAAACAATGAGTCCGAGGCATATCTGTGGAGCAGGGCAGCTAAAAAGCAGTCGAGGTGTTTTTGGTTTGGATTGAGAAGTCGAAGATGTTCGTACCAACTCCGCTGTCTGTCTGCTGCTGCTCTCTGCGCCGCGCGTCCGCTGTCAGGCACGCACGCTGCGTAATTTCACATTTTATTGGACAGAAAAAAAATAAGGCTGGACTTCTGTCTCATTGCATATTGTAGTCCAATATTGTAGACAGAAGATTAATATTTTTAAAAATATAGATAGATCGTATAAAATCAACTTTTACTTATTCACTTAACTGCTTACAAAAACATAGTTGAAACAAATGCACATTACACAAGAAGATGCGAATAAATTCCCTTTATTTAGATCTCATTATACAAGCATCCCCAGTTAAAACATTAAAAACAACTAGCTTTAGTAACAGCATCAAATTTAGACTTATTTTGTGCTTACATTGGGGTCCATACAGTATGTGTTGCTGTTATTCTGCCTCCTTGTGGACAATCCAAAAAGTACCAATAAGGTAAAAGCTTGTGGAATAAAGAACAACTTTAAACACCATAAAGTTTTCTACTCACCATTTCCCTTCTCCATGCACTTCCATTGAAATATGGTGAAGTTGTGCCAGAAATCACTACTTTGCTTCTAATATTAAAAAGTACTTCAGGATATGTAGCCTATATTTAAATAGCATACAGCACAAATCACACTTTTACTGTTACTTTTGCTATTCAAAAATATGCATTATGGTAAAAAAAATACTTTAACATTCATTTGTCAATAAATGCCATGAAATAATAGCAATTTTATAGAAACATTATCGACAAAATTTTAAGCTATAACAAAGAGCAATATCAAACAGAATTATATAAAATTAGCACACACACACACACAAAAACATAACCAACTTATAAAACATTTAAGTGTTCTTAGTTTACATCAATGTGAATATGACATAAGACTAGAATATTTAATGGTGATATGATTTCAAATTGTTTTTAATGTCCAAAATGGCCAAAAAACAACCCGTCTTTCTTCATAAACTGTGCGTTCTGTAGGTATAATTGTGCGTTACAAGAAGAGTTTTAACAATTTTTTTGAAAAGACACCCAACTTTCTCAAACAGATTGTTGGCACGAAACTAGAGATCATCATCTTTTTACATTTAATGATGAAATATTCCATCTTTGAGGACAGAAACCAGCAGGATTTACAATGTTCAAACTGCAGAGACAAATTGCTCTTGCATAGTCAGAACCCAGTAAAAAAAACACACCTGGCATCTAAAAGTAGAGGAAAAAAAATACATATCAAAGTTTGATACAACATAGTTTCACTTTGCCACCTCAAGCTGGACTATTTTGGTTTTATCTCTTTCCTTCTGCGATCACCATGTTGCTCTACAGCGCGAAGCGACTCTCCACCTCATCTGCGATCATTTCAGCGATAGCGAGGGAGGAGGTGGCCGCAGGCGAGGGAGCGTTCCGCACATGGAGCACCCGACTGCCCACGTCCCCGACCCCGCCGTCAAACACAAAGTCGTCCACGAGATTTCCGTCTCGGTCGAGAGCCTGAGCTCGGACTCCTGCAGGACCCCTGGAGACAAACCAGGGTTACAGAAAACAGTATTGAATCATATCACTTTTCTTCTTGATTGTGCTGGTAAACCATCATAGACTCATTTTACTTCTAATAAAACAAAAACAAAAAAACTGATACATATACTGTAGTTTGCATGCATTTTTTAGCTTTTCCATTATTGCCCTACCTAAGCACGTCACTCCGCGAGAGTTCAGGGATGTACTTCTGCAGAATTTTAACCTGTGCACCAATGAAAACCCCTCGATACATTTCTCCGATCCCGTACGTTATGTTCCTCATCACCAGCTTCTGAAGGCCCCTGCAGAATAAAAAGACAAAGATGAAATACTCAGTATGACCTACCATGCAACAATTTCACTGCAATTAAATTATCTCGAAAATGCAGTTCCAGGGCACTACACGTAGACCAAAATGAGAACAAATTAAAATGTTCTATTGTACCTGAATGAGAGCGCATCTGCAAAGTCTCGAGCATTGAAGTCGTACACTTTGTATCCCTCCCTTTTGAAGGCGAGGACGGCGTTGGGGCCGAGCCAAACACCTCCATCCATCCTCGGGGTGAAGTGAACTCCAAGGAAAGGGAAACGAGGGTCAGGGACCTATCCATATACAATCATTTAAAGAAACAAAATGAAGTGGCAACAATGAAGTACCTGTATTTAAGTATCATTTGAATCATTCTAGTAACAGTATATCATCAACATGTAGAACATACTAGAAGAGTAGAGTTACAAAAGAAGACAGAGGCATATTTGCAGTTTCAAGTTTTTAGTTTTACCGACCATACAAACCATCATCAGGAGCAGATCGAACAACTATTAAATACTAAATGTGGGAGCTGATAGCTTAGCTGCATCAATTCGGCTGTAAAATTTTATATGGATACCTATCAACACTCAATGCTCTCAACATCAATGTAAACAACTTCAATTATTAGCCACCTCTACCCGATTGTGATGATGATTTTAAAGTAAAATCAAACGTTTGAAATTGGAAATATACCTTAATCCTTTTTTGGAGTAACTCTACTATTATAAGAACAGTATTATTTAATATTTTATAAATCCCCATAGATTAAATTCTCGGTTCAAAGACCAAGGTTAGTATTTGAGGATCTCTCGAATCTAGGGCTGAAAATGTTATAGACGCTATAGAGAAACACTTTTTCCATTTTTTTCTCCAGCAATCAGGTATGAGATGTGCTTCCAATTCTTTCACATACAGGAATGATGGACCAAAAATTAGCAGGGGAAACCAAAATTGTTATAAATGGCAGAGAATGGATGCTACTTCCAGAAAAAGCTGGACTCAACAACAGCCACACCTCCTGTGATTTAATCTCCCCCCCTACATACCAATAATGTAAAGAAAAGAAAAAGTTGAAAGGTTACATGATATCTAGCTAATGAATTCCTGCAAATAATCATCTCTTTCTGCCACTTGGGGCCGCCACAATTTGAAGTTATAAAGCACAGCTTTAAGTGAGTAGACATTTTATATAGTACTTCTATGTAAGGAGAAACATTATCAGATCAAGTGATTTATGTAGATTACATAACTTGTAAGATTTGGACACATGGACATACGGTTCTTCAGCAGACTTACAGGGTAGATATTTCCCTTGACCAGATAGTGTTTCTCTGGCTTCAGGACCAAATAATCTCCTCTGAAGGGGACGATCCGCGGCTCCCGACTGCATCCAGATATCTGCGACAGGCGATCTGAGTACAGGCCCCCACAGGTCAGGACGTAACGGCAACGCACCTCGTTACCCTGTTAAAAGAATACCATGCTGGAAACTATAGAGCACAATCTAAACATCGTGATGCTTCTATCTGCGTGTGTCTTACCTTTTTGTCTCTGATTACGATTGGGTATTTCATTCCTGCAAACAAAATAAAAAAAAGATACATGTGAGGTGGACTTTAAATAACTCTACAGCTCTCGTTTATTTATGACTGTGTTGACACATTGATGTACAGAAGCTGTTTATTACCTTCAGTGCTCCCAGCTGGACTCTCTGTGACCATGGAAATGTCATTGACCTCAGATTCGGTCACCACCGTGCCGCCTGCCTCCTTAAAGTCTTGGCCGTACCTGAGAGCCACCATCCTCCAGTCCACGATGCCAGTGTAGGGCGAGTCCAAGGCCATTATACCCTGCAAGGACGACACACTATAGACCTTCACTGCTATCTTTTCTTTTGCAGGAACAACAACAGCCTCTCTGAGACTCTTAGGCTGCGTTCAGACAGGGAAACAGCGATCCGGCGATTTGCCGCAGGGTTGTGCGACGGGGGGAGTGTCATTGAACCGGCCCATTTGTGTGATGTCCTGTTATGTTCTTTAACCCCCCCCCCAATGTAGCACAAGCAGACTTTATATTTTACAACTACTGTTTTCCGTGATATGTTTATAGGTATCGACGTTATCGACTGCACTTCAAGGCAGCTTCATTTCACAGAGAAAGAGAGAAAGAAAAGAGAACAGCGAGACAGATCGACTGTGCTTTGTTGTTTGGCAAATATTCAGCTGTTACACAAACTCCTGGGGTGTACAGAGCTTGTGATTCGTTTTTTTTTAAACTTTCTTGGGGCAGCTATAGAGGCAGTGATGTTTCCTGTTTCCTGTACGGGACTCTCACACCGCATCAGAACACACTGACAAGTCTGATCGCCGCTTCCGCGATTGGTCACCGCAGCGTGACGTAGGGTTGTGTCCCCCCCCCCCCCCCGAGGCAAACCCCGTCGCAGCCTGAACGCACGACCCCCATTCAAAATGAATGGAAAGACCTGTGTTTTTGCCGCAGTCTGACGGCCGCCGCAGGCTCTGTGAATGTCCACTTACCCTGCAGTATGGCTCTCGCTCTCGGATTCCCTTGGCGTCGACAATACTGAGGTCACGCACATTGTTCTTCATGCCGCGCTCATATAGAGCTTGCAGTCTGGGTATCTCCTCCTGCTCCACAGCCACGATAAGCTGCAGAAATACACTGATCAATACCAAGATCGACACAACACAACCAATCCATATAGCAGCTCCTTACAACACAGTTTGTATTACTTGCATATTGTAAGTATTTTATCTGGTATCTGATACTAAGGCAGACCTTTCCACACTTCTTGTAAGGGAGTCCTTTCTTCTCACAGTACTCGTAGGCTAAAGTGGCTCCTCGGACACACAGACGGGCCTTCAGCGACCCTGGCGTGTAGTAGATGCCGCTGTGAATGACTCCACTGTTGTGCCCACTCTGGTGCACAGCTGGTGAGTAAGAAAGCGACAGAGAAATAAAAGAACAAGATGAAGAACAACAACAAAGACAGAAAGGCTTCATTAAGATTCCTAGATTAATAGAAAGACATAGCGTCAGACTTTTCCACTCCATATCATCACCTTGTAATATTTAATACATTCTAGGAAGGATTTTTCAGTCCACTTCATCCAAGCTACTCTCAAACCAAGTAGATATGTGCTTTGCTCCTGTTTCACATCGGTGCAAAATCATGAGAAACTAATCAAAACCTGACATCTATCACTCATGTTTGGATATGATTAGATAATGTATCTGCAGTCAAACTCAATTGCAGCTACTGTAATTATAAACATAATGTAATATTGTCTTTGTTTGGCCAGTTATCTTAGGAAAAAGATACACCGAACAACACATTCAAGAAAATGCACTTTAGTTACAAGAGAAGTTGATACCACTTCTATGTTTATACGCAAAGAAGCTGAAGCTATAGCCAGCAGCTGGTTATCTTAGCTTAGCATAAAGAGTGGAAACAGTGGGAAACAGTGAGGCTGGCTTAGTCCGAAGGTAACAAAATCCGCCTCCAAGGACCTCACTCACTCAACAAACAAAAAACAGGTAAAAATGATTTTGTGGTTTGTGTGTTGGACTATTTATTTTACCAAAATAACTATTCCTCTGTGGCCAAAGATGTCAAATCCATCACTGATAGCCATTTATCAAATGTTAAAATTTGAAGGGTTATTACTTCAAAGACCAAAAAACATACAGGGCTCCCGAATTAACCTGGCAGGACATTTCAGTTAACTTAAATCTTTTATTTTATTTTTAAGACGCTTGCAAATGTCTTTCAGAACTGCAACAAGGCTACATGGCTGGCTTTCAGATTTAAGGGTGTTTGCAGGTGTTCAATGGGTGAAGAGTGCAGCACAATGGCAGGGTTACAATTCCTTAACTGTTAACCCAGTACCCTTAAATTAAAGCTGAAACTTGGCACTTTACCCGATGATCTGTTTCAGATGTGCTGGAGTTCACAGCCAGTGCAACTAAAATTGTGTAGAGTTGCAAAGATTAACGGATTAGTTGTCAGCTATTAAATAAATAATCAGCTTATTTTGCTAACGATTAATCGTTTTGAACCATTTTTTTTATGAAGAAAAAGTAAATGATTTCAGCTTCTTCAATGTAAATAGTTTCTTCTCACCTCTGTGGCAGTCAACTGAATATCTTTTGGACAAAACAAGACATTTGAGGACGTTATCTTGGGCTTTGGGAAACACTGATCTACATTTTTCACCATTTTCTGACATTTTATAGACCAAACAACTAGAGCTGGGCAATATATCGATATTATATCGATATCGTGATACGAGACTAGATATCGTCTTAGATTTTGGATATCGTAATATGGCATAATTGTTGTCTTTGCCTGGTTTTAAATGCTGCATTACAGTAAAGTGATGTCATTTTCTGAACTTACTTACTTCAGACTGTTCTAGCTGTTCTATTATTTGCCTTTACCCACTTAGTCATTATATCCACATTACTGATGATTATTTATCAAAGATCTCATTGTGTAAATATTTTGTTAAAGCACCAATAGTCAACACTACAATATCGTTATCGATATCGATGTATTTGGTCAAAAATATTGTGATATTAGATTTTCTCCATATCGCCCAGCCCTACAAGCAACTAATCGATTAATTGAGAAAATAATCGACAGATTAACCGACTATGAAAATAATCGTTATTTGCAGCCCTTAAGTTGCAGCCCTAAAAGAGTTTAATCACTGTGACGTGCAAAACATTTTGCTCTTCATAACATATTGATGTCTTCCTTCACAACAACAACAATAGCAGTCAAGACTCAACCCACCAAGCTCTTTTTCTTTCTCCAGCAGGATGAAGCTGAGGGACGGGTGTCGCAGAATGAGCTCTCTGACTGTTGCCAGGCCAACGATGCCACCTCCCACCACGGCCACGTCATATGTGCTGAAAATACAGATGAGAGGTGACCTGACAGTTCAAGTTTAAGATGGTTACTAATAACAAAACCAGCTTTACGGGTTGCAAAAGGTAAACACAGAACTATTTAGGTCACTGGTTCAATGTCCAACTGTTCATGACTGCATGGGCAGCCGATAGACCTTTGAAACTTATCAGTAGGGAAACCCATGACACAAATGTTGTAATTAATGGACAAAAAAAAAATGTATCTACAAAGAGAGTATCCAGCTCTGTCACAAGGCTACACTAAGTACATCCATTCATAAACCTAATTACTACGGACTACTATCTAGTAGTTGGGCTCAGAGTGTAAACAGCAGTTCCAGGATATCAAACTTGACAACAATCCACTACAAGGTTTCACAAAATGAAGCATTTGCAAAGAGCTTGAAGAACACAATGTTCAATCCTGGGAAAACATTTTAATTCACTGTGCCTTCCCTCAGCGCAATGGGCACAGTCAACATCTTGTTGTTCATTTCCCGAAAATTAGAACCAGGCAGAGTGCTGCTGCTCCACAAGAGTAGGAACCAATACATCTTTGTGAAGTAAAAAAAATGTTTGGGGAAATCACACCCCTCTTATCTGCAACCTAAAAGTAGCCAGAGGAGAATCTAAAGAAGCTAAAAGTGCAAATGTTCAATGGAGAAACGTTGCTTCAAGGATTTTCCTAAGCTTGCAGTCAGATAATTAGAATGGGACTGCCTGGACTTGTAAAAACGTGTACAGGTGTTCTTGCTTAAACCTGAAGAACATTTAATCCGTTTAACGAATCAGTGAAATTCAGGTTCTGATATCTTGCTGGTATCATTTAACCAAGTGGAGAAGTTACCTAATTGTTATGAATAAATTACTTCAAGTTACAACATCTGTTTATCAAAGTACCTGGAGAGTAGACTGGCAGATTCTCTGTGGGTCTCATATGAAACACATTATGCTAAAGGAAGACAGTTTTCAACAAGTGACTCACTGCTTGGCACTGACAAAGAAAATCTGTATCCTTCTACAGTCAGACTCTGGTCAGACTGTTTGTGCTCTGACAAAAGCGTAAAGGCATGCAAATGGGGTTGGTGCAGGAACGGTTGTAAAGGCACAATGCAGACACAGATGCTTTGTGTGCATAAACAATGCGGTGGGAATGTGCAGATGCAGATCAGGTTATCAGACATGTTGTGCAATCTGGTTCTTGGTGCTGAATGTCCTTGGAAATGACCATCTTAACTTAAAAGTTAGTTATCCAAGCAGGTAGCTGCTCGTCTGCCGCTTATCTGTCTGTTAATGAGTAAGTTGAATTCTACAGTGAACCGGACAAACGAGTCAAACTTAACGTATTGCGAGAACTCCACGCTGTCTGTAATGTCTTACCTGTGCAGCCGTCTGGTTGTAATGTCCTTTACCGGCTTCGCTGCCCCAACAACAGACTTAAAAGTGGCAACGCTGAGTGTCCGGATCATTTTCACAACGTGTATTAGTACCTCACAGTCGCTTCTTCATTGTACAACAATCAGAAACACTTCCCTGAGTTGTGTTTTGTGTATTTTTTTTTTTTAATTTCTCCTCCCTGTTGCTGCGCTAGCCTCTTGTCCCATCCTGCCGCTCTGTCCTGAAAGCCGAGACGTGACCACGCCCCCCGTGACTCTGAGGCCCAGCCAATGAGAGGGCACGTTCGCTTTACGCCATAGGTCAAAGGTTGCAGCGATGGACGCGTCCCAAATGTAAACAGCCCTGTCTGTTTGGAGGGCAGGTGAGATTATTTTATGTGATTCTCCTGTGTCGAAGTTTCAGTTGTTTGTTCAACTGACTGAAGTAATAGTATTTTAGTGATGTATAAAGGTAGTATAATAGTATAATTGATTGACTATGCATGTTATGCATTTTCAGCTGTCAGATATGAGGCTTTTATCGAAGGCAGTGCAGTCTGCTGTGGGTCAGAGGGAGTGGAGCCGCAGACACTTCTGGGGCTGGCTCAATGCAGTCTTTAACAAGTGAGACTACACTGTTACACGGATTAATGACATACGTGTGCACGCTAATGGCTACACAACAACGCATGGACACACTTATTAACAGTCGATACATTGACAAAGCACTCAACAAGCACTCTTTACACATACGTCTATCTACACTGTATGTTTATACTGTTTACACTCAGTTGCCAGTATATTAGGTATACCTAGCTAAAGCTAATACTGTCTAACACAACAGTCCTGCAATGAAGCCTTCGAGGATGATGATGTTCAGTTTTTGTTGAAACGTTCATTTGGAGGCTGTTTAAGTGTACTGCGTCATAACGAATATTATTTCTAATATTTTGTGGACCCCATTTATATCAATTTGGGTGATTTTGAGTTTGCATACCCTGATCCAGGAGGAACAATATTTAAGTTCAACCGTTTGTATGGTTTAAATGACAAAATAACTTGACAATCTAAATCAATGATCTCAATTTTAATAATGTGGTGACATTTTGGGGAGGAGTTACAGGCAAATTGTTGCTAAATAACCATTTTAATTATGGTACAGTAGAGAATACATTAATCATTTCACACTGCGATATGGTCTGAAAATTGTACTGCTGTACCACTGTTTGTTGCCTTTCCAACCAGAAAATGACATTCAGGTTATATCACAAAATTATGATAACTATAACTTTCATATGATATAATCTCATGTTTGCAATATTGATATTTTATCCAACTCTGTGTTGCTGCAGTTTGTTTAATTGTATTATTGTCAGAGAATTCCAGGTTTTTGTAACCCAAGCTGTCAACAAAAAAAATCTGTAAAACATCAGAAAATTCTGAACTATGGCCCTCACAAGTTGCCAGATTCCAACTTTCCCTGTGGTCTTGTTTATTTAGTTTGACTAACAGCGTTGGAAACAAGCAAATCCTCAATTAATTAAAAAACAAACAAACAGCAAATATAGCATTTTATTTGATAAATAACCAAATAGTGGATGATTTTCTCAGGTTAAAACAACTGGCCTGGTGGTCAGGTTCCCATATGAACTTTTGTGTTTTTAAAGAATTTTTTGATAATTCCACAGGACAGCTGAAGAAATGAAAGGGGAGAGAGAGGGGGAATGATATGCAGTAAAGGGCCGCAGGTCGGAGTCTAACCCACGGCCACTGCGTCGAGGAGTAAACCTCTATATATGTGCGCCTGCTCTACCAACTGAGCCAACCTGGCCACCCCATATGAACTTTTGCAATCCTCTTGACTCCCCTCCTATGTGCATCACATTACGTGTGTCATCAGCTTGTTTCGTACTTTGAGTGTTTGTTGATCTTCACTCAGGGTGGACTACGAAAGGATCAAAGCTGTTGGTCCAGACCGAGCTGCAGCAGAGTGGCTGCTGAGATGCGGTGCCAAAGTGAGGTTTCAAGGTTTCGATCGCTGGCAACACGACTACAATGGACTGCCAACTGGGCCTCTGGGCAGATACAAGATCCAGGCGATAGACGCTACTGAATCCTGCATCATGTACAGAGGCTTTGACCACCTGGGTCAGTGTTACAGTGGGGAGAATATTATGTTCTTGTCCTTGTGAAATGTCCTGCTCTCATTTCCATTTCCCTCCATATGGTCATGGATAGATTTAACAAGGCTTAAACCAGAAAACAAAACGAATGGACTAATGAAATATAAAAGAGAACTTTGCTATTTTTAGATCCTTAACAATAATGGGACCACCGATGTTTGGAAAGGCCATATAATGATATACAAAGGGGCTTTTTCCTCTGTACAGGCATCTTTTAAAAGTATAATTTGATTTTATTTTTTATACTAGTGCTGCTACAATGGCCTTACCTGAGTTTGATATGACACCATAACATACTGTTTTTTTTTTTTCTTTTTCACCTTTTATTTGACAGGGGACAGTGTAGAAATGTGGGAAAGAGAGAAAGGGGTATGACATGCAATAAAGGTCCCACGGCCGAAATCAAACCCGAGACGTTGCGGTTATACGCTGTAACCACTCGGCTACCAAGGTGCTCCAACCTACTGTTTAAAAAAAAAAAAAAAAAAAATGATATACCTTTAAGATATAAGTGTTTATCTACAAAACCCCTTCATCATTTAACAAAAGAAGCCAAATCTTCTAAACTGTGAAATGTTTTTCTAAATACAAGCAGCAGTACAATAAGGTAGCAGTAAAAAATAGTCTATCAAATTGTCAAAATGTTGATTGAATCAAAAACTATTTGATCAAAGAATAAGGAAACAGGAATATTAATCTTACCAGACATTTGATACCATTTCTCGATACTCTGTATTACAGAAACATTTCGATCAGTACCAAAATGGCTATCAATGTTGGATTTACAGACTAAAGAGCCTGCTCAAATCAAAGACTAAAGCTATGTTCAGAAAGTGTCAATTTTGCATTACCTATGTCAACATGAGCTTGACCTCAGCGTTTACCTGAAAGTGATTCCCCTCATTGTTAAAAAGAAAGGACAGGCGACAGTGAAAGTGCATCTCTCCCAGACTGATTATCCAAAAGTGACGCAAGTGACTGGGATGTTTTACACCGAGCGGGCGCACATAGTGCACCGTCTCTCTGACCTTGTGCTGCTGCACTCACACACTTTGGGGCCAGAGTCCACACCGATTTATTTTGGTGTAAAGTCCTTCTCTGCCTATGTAAATTGAATCAGTAAAGAGTGTGCTGATATTGTGTTTGTTTTTCTAGATGGGTTGGAACATGTGGAGGAAATCAAGTTTAACAAATGTATCTACATCGAGGACACCTGCCTGGAGAGGCTGAGCTCAGTAGAGAATCTGCAGGAGTGTTTGAACACCATGGAAGTGGTGTCGTGTGGGAATGTAACCGACAAAGGCATCATCGCCCTGCACAGACTAAGGTGAGTGTTTATGATCTAAAAAGAAGTCAATTAAAATAGTTTATATCTGTTTCTTTGTAAAGGTATATGTTTTAATGACACCGATTCATCCATTTAGTTTTGTAATTTATATTAATGTATTAACTCCACACAGGAATCTGGAGAATCTGTTTCTCAGTGATCTTCCCGGAATCAAAGACAAACAAATGACAGTTGACAGACTACAGACGGCACTCCCACGTCTGGTCATATCACTGGACCTGGACTGATTGAGAAACAACTTCCTGTTATAATTGTAAAACACAGATGCCTTTTTTAAAAAAGGTTTTCAAAGTAAAAGACCCAAGGATTGAAGGGCTTGTATCATCCAACACATAGATCCTTCAGCTAAAACGTTAAGTGTATTTCCACGTGAATCATTTAGTCGTGTGGAGAACGGCAGCATGGGAAAATAATCAGGTGAATGTGTCACCTTTCAGCCTGAAATATAATCAAGCTTTAAAGAAAACAGTCCAGCAGAGAGGAACGTTAAAGCACTTTATATTGTTGACACTTGATAGATTGAACTATTCTTTAGTTTATTATATTCTCAACATTCAAGGTAATAAAGGTTACTCCATATGTGGGTACAAAGAGAGAAACAATTTGGGAGTCATTCAAGAGTCTTAAAATCATTTCTCTTTAGATTAATTTGGCATTTGTACAATATCTGAGGACAGCCAGATGGCTGTGAACATCCTTAGCACCAAAGTTCAACAGATAATGAGTACAATGTGTGTATCGTTACTGCTTTTATGCTAGTAAATGTGTGGGTTAAAGGAATATTCACTCCTGACGTCAATAAATAGTTTTAGAAATGCTCATGAGTCAAAGTTTGTGTCCCACATCATAAAACTCACTACCGAAAACATGTCTCTTTTTAAAAGTCGTTTTATAAAAAATACATTTGGCAAGGCAGTACGTCGGAGTTTTACCTTCAGTCTACTCAGCGACTACGAGCAGAGCAACGTATTGCTCCTCGTCTTTACACGTCTATACAAAATACAACAAAATCGTTTGAATGAATGTGAATCGTTTGATCAATTGAAATGTAGGCAACATACGTAGACCAAACATGTTGGGGAATAGTGCATAGACTGACATCAGTATCAAGAGACACCCGACACACCCCACGTGATAAACAAAATCTTTAGAAAAGTGGTTGAATCTTCGTTAAAAACCAAGGTGCTACCAGAATCGTCTTCATTTCCTGAGGTTTCAGAAAATGCTGCTTGTCGATGGTGTTGGGGGGGGTTTGACTGGGCTCGTGCTCAGATGTTCGGTAGGTGATAGTTGAACTTGCGCAGGTTGCTGTAGTACTTTTTATTGTCCAAAGCTGGGAAGATGCCACTGCTGGTCAGCTGTGGCAAATACTGCATGGTGGAAAAAAAAAAAGTAAAAAAAAAAAAAGTTTCAGGGACAATTTTCAGAGCATTTTGAGAGTACATGGATGCAATGATTTGATATCTGGTGACTAGAAAGGTTGTAAAATGTAACTTAGTTAAAAGATTAATTGAACTGACTGGGATTTTCTGCTGAACTGATGATGCATTTTTAGTGGATTATTTAAAAATGACACTGACACAATGACACTTTTTTGGGGAATGCAGCTCCAGAATGTAGTTTCATTTGTTCCTTCAGTTTATTCTACAACAAAACATATTATTTAATCAGATTAAACCTGGGGAAAAGGTTAAGTTGTAGTCCTTCTGCTCGGTTAAAGGTGCAGTAGGTAAGCCTTAAAAACTAACTTTCTGTCATATTTGCTGAAACTGACCCTATGTTCCAGAGGAACTACATGAAGCAGGTCATTTAACAAATAATCAGGCTCCTCTGGCACCACCTACAGCCTGTAGTGAGATTTGCAAAAAAACACCGTTCCCTGTTCAGATGCACCAATCAGGGCCAGGGGGGGTGTCTAACTGCATGTCAATCACTGCTCATGCACACGCATTCATTCTCCCTGGTGGGGGGAGGGGCTTAGGAGACCGTTTTGGGCTTTAGCAGAAAGGGGGGAGGGACTGAGAAGTTGTTGATGTTCACATTTTTTGGCTAAGTCCTGGATCTTCATAATCCTACCTACAGCACCTTTAAGTAGGGATTGCACGCTTTTCCAAATACACAATAAGTAGCACTGCATTCCCACCAGTCTCAGTCCTTTAGATTAGATTTTTGTTATATAGGTATTTCACCAATGTAAAATGTCTTCGAGTCCTTGGGTGTAAGACAGTCACTCTTAAATGTATTATTATTCATAGTGGTCAAAAAAAAAGTGGACTTCTTTTATTACAAAGTTTCAGGATGATCTTCCAATAAAGTAATCTTAAATTCCCTAATTCTATATATATAACTTTTTTTTTTTTTTTACTTTGTTTAAAATGTACACATACATCCATTGTTTAAACTAGGGCTGCACGATATGAGGAAGATGATGCGATAACGTTGTTGAATATCACGATAACGATATCACTTCCTAAAGTTACTCAGTTCTGCAGCTTTCAGTATACTGCTAAAATACATCTATTTGCTTGTTGAATTTAAAAGAAATGAAGGGAAATCATTTCCAACATTCTTTTATTGAACAAATTGAACATTGAATTGAATATAAAAGGCACCACTACAAAAAGAAATGCCTGTTACATTTTAAAGTGCAATTTCCTGCTGATATTTTCTTTCAACCAACACAAAAATCTCGGAGTGTCTTTCGCGATGTGGTTATTGCGCCAGTTGATATCGCGAAGACGATTAAAAAAAAAAGGATACATTGTGCAGCCCTAGTTTAAACCACATTTGTTTTCAAAGAAAACACAATTTTGTTTGCAAATTTTACAGATGTTGGTTAGTTGACTGGAAGATATGCAGTATTTCATTAAGAAAACTGACATCAGGCCTGGCAGCAAATTACATAAGTACTACAGACAACCATTACTCTTCACAGAGAAGGCCACTAACCCCGGGAGGAAGGTGTTTGCGAGGTAAACGCGTCCTCTTGTTGCTGGAGCGGTCATGCTCTCGAGAGCTTCTCTCGCTCTTTCCCCGCAGACTGTCGAAGTACGGATGTTGGAGGAGCTGCTCACAGGTCAGCCGCTCGGACGGGTCCATCCTCAGGCAACCCTAAACCATCAACAAGAAAACTTGCTAAATATCACCAATTATGCAACTAAGTAAACATGATGGAGTATGTACTTTGGTTATTTGGGAACACTGAAAGCTTTGCACATAATTTGTTGTCACATGAATGAATGAATGAAAGTTTTGGGCATTTTTAGGCCTTTATTGACAGAACAGCTGAAGAAATGAAAGGGGAGAGAGAGGGGGGAATGACATGCAGCAAAGGGCCGCAGGTCGGAGTCGAACGCGCGGCCGCTGCATCGAGGAGTAAACCTCTATGTATGGGCGCCTGCTCTACCAACTGAGCTATCCGGGCCCCTGACATACATATATCTAAAACATGCACATTTCACTGGATTAAAATCAAAATTGAAATGTTCAAAACTCCATTTTTTTGGCTGTGGTGTATTAAAACAAGACACAGACTATAAGATTACAGTCATGACATCGTTACCTTCATGAGACTCAGAGCTTGATGTGAGAGATTTGGATATTTCTGCTCCAAAGGTTCCTACAGAAAAAAAACAATAAAGATTCAGTATTTTTTGGTTTTCACAGTTTTCTTTTTCTTGTTGTTTTTTCCATTATTTAGCGTTTGTGGGATGAGTTAAGGCTGGCAAAAACTCACTGAATACCAAATTTACAGAAAGAAAAAATAATGACAATTTCTGAATACAGCTAATGTAGATGAAAAAGCCACAACAACATCCACTTGTGTGATGTAGGCAGATGGAGCACATGTAGATGGAGTGGGTGGTGTGTCTCACCATCTCTTGTGGCTCTGGGATGGAAACTCCACAGAAGAACTGGTTGTTGCTGAAGACCTGCTGGTGTCGAGGGATCAGGTCTCCTGCAGAAGACAAGAAAGATGAACATTACATGTTTCAAATCACTCCTGTGAATGCATTCAAACTTGGTATTATTATTTGTCCAAAAGTTTATAGATATTTTACAACTTCTTCCTGTTCCGAGAAACATTTTTCAACTTCCATAACTTTCCCAAGAATGTAATGACAACGTAGATTATGTTTTTCTTGCTTTATCCTTTGCCCATATGTATGAAAAAAGATCAACTAATATCCTGTTAATCCTTATGTATTATTTCAAAATTGACACATCTAATGTATCTGTTAACATTTCCAAAGGGATGCAAAATTGCATGCCTTATGCTTTGTGATTGATTGCATTAAAAGTGCATTGTGTGAACAGTAAATCAATAAAGCTCTATTATAAGATTTGAATCTGTACAACAGTGTTGTGTAAATTGTCTGATAACTATATATCATCATTTCATCACGAATATAGTTCTATTGAAAGACAATAAATGACAATGTTAATCATCCCACAAACATCCCTTTTATGTATTATTGTTTAAATCCTGAAATTTCTCACTGTACAGTTTGTATTGGCAGGTTTCCCCTCAGAACAGCAGCAGACTCGTGGCCGGTTAGCTCAGTTGGTAGAGCGGGTGCACATATTCAGAGGTTTATTCCTCGACGCAGAAGGTCCACGGTTAGAGTCCGACCTGTGACGGTTTTCCTGCATGTCTTCCCCCCTCTCTCTCCCCTTCAATATCTCAGCTTTCCTATCTAATAAAGGCAGATATGCCCCCCCAAAACAAACAGCAGCAGACTGATTGATTACCGAGAGTCTTTCTGATCAGGTACAGTTGGTCCATGTCAGACTTCCCGGGCCACAGAGGGAGTCCCGACAGCAGCTCGGCAAACACACAACCGATGGCCCAGACATCCACCGGGGGGCCGTACTGAGTGTCTCCCACCAGCAGCTCAGGGGAGCGGTACCAACGAGTCGCCACGTAGTCCGTGTAGTAGTCGCATGGACCAGCTGGAGGCACAAAAAAAGGTATGTAGGGAGTGAGCTATCAGGTCATGGTGACGGTTAAAGAATAGATCACGCAAGTACTCTGTACTTTTGTGTTGAAGATTAGCTTAATATACTGGTTTTATGATATCAAATATTTATGTCAGTGTAGCCTCTATTATAGTCTGGATCAACGACCACCACTCTGTGCGTTGCTGTTCTTAAACTCTGTTCGTAACAACAACCTTCAAGCTAGCCAGCTACATGCTGAAAATGGCAAGTTTTGAAGAAAATTTGGATCGTGCAACAAGGTAGGCCTGCTTGGTTCTTTCAGGGAATGATTGTAAAGATTTACAAAGAATATGTTTACTACATTTCCTCTCTAACTGGGACGTTTTGGGACCGATTGGTGGGATTGCTGTGGACGAAGTACACACAGCGATACACTGGTAAGAGCAAAATACCATTAGTTTAACCATGTATCCAGCTTATTTAAATAGCTCATGTTACTGCATTGTGTGAACAGTTAACTTCATTTATTATTGTATGTGGCGTTTTCTTTTGCGGGGTGCAAATGTTCCACCAAAACAAGTTCCTTCCCGAGACTATTTTGCAGAGCCACCGTCGTTGCGTCCGGAGCTTAGCGCCGCCAAGACGATTGTGATTGGTTTAAAGAAATGCAAACATCTGTGGTAGAGCCAGGAGATGTCTGGCAATGCGAGACTACCTCTATTATAATGAAGGTTTCTCCCTAATCACAACTTGTGACTGGAAAAACTACACATTTTAAAACATGGTTAAGGGCTGCTTGAGTTTCAAATACATGCACACTTCCTCCCAGTAAAACCTTTGCAGCTGCACACCTGAAACACACAGCATTAAATGATGGAAGCCTTAAAATACTACAAAGGCAACACCACTGAATGCAACATGTACGTGTCCACCAGGTGGCACTGTCAAATATGTAATAGCTGTTGATAAAGTCTTAAAACTTACTGAGAATCCTTGCGAACCCAAAGTCACAGAGTTTGATGACTTGGTGTTTGGTGATGAGAATATTTTCCGGCTTGACGTCTCGGTGAATGCACTGCAGGAACAGGAATTAAAGCACTTAATTGAAAGCTCAACAATGTGTTCAGATGATTATGGTTGTGAGATGCTGAGAATACAAGGGGTATGTGTGGGAAAAAGTAAAAGGAGAGGGAGACATTGCGGTTAAATGAGAGCCCTTGTAGCATTTGTTGTGTCTAGGTGATACATTAACTGCTGGTCAGCCAAGGGGAAGGAATTCTTGTTAAAAAACAGAGCCATAAAGCAGGAGGCTTGGTGGGAGGAGACTGGAGGAATTCAAAAACAAGCTGAAGGGAAGCTTTGACAACTAAACACACACTGTATTATACTACATGAGGAGACAGGTAAGAGTAGAAATAGAAAAAGGCTGAGTATAAGTTACTTACATTTTGTTTGTGACAGAAGTTGACAGCTTGAAGTGTCTGCCAGGTTATACTTTTCACAAGGTTCTCTGGAACTCTGGAGGACAAAAAGGAAATCAACATGTTAGGCTGATAATCCCTAAACGGATCAATAGAAAGTAATAATAAAGATTCATTGATTTTCATTTTTATTTTCAACTTAGCGTACTTATAGTGGGTTGACAAAAAGATCCACCGACTGGAACTTTCCTAACTACTATGATTCTTTACGACAACGTAGGGCCATACAAAATTGGGCTGAAAGCTGCAAAATAATGTCCAGTTACTGGATCAAACTAAGATATAAATTTGGTTCAAGTGATTGTTTTAGTGGGTTAAACAAAAATGTAAAATCTGTTGATTGATAAATGTATTATATGTATGATTGCTTTTCTTTGTTAACTTTATACATGATGTAATGTAAATTATGAATGAAGTAAAAAAAAGTTTTTTTGATCAGATTTACCGTATCTTTTCAGTTTTATTAATAATAAACGAGTATTTCAAGTAATCAAAACATTTATCAACAGTCAGGCTGTACACAGAGGGGCTTTGAGCTAAATGCTAACATCAGCATGCTAATATACTTGCAGAGACACGATACCATGCTGATGCTTAGCAGGTAATGCTTACCATGTTCATCTTAGTTTAGCATGTTAGCATGCTAACATTTGCTATTTAGCACTAAACACAAAGTAAAGCCGAGGCTACCGGGAATGTTATTAACATTAGTTCTGCAGGTATTTTTGTCATAATCCAAAGTATTGGACAAGTTGTTATTTTGATGGGGAAAGTCAGAGGATCACCGAAGGAGGCCTATAAAAATTATTGCATAATTGTCAATTATTTTACATAATCGCAGTTTATTTGTTTAACCGCAATTAATTGCTGACATTAACTAAGGTCTTAAGGCGTATGACTGGTAATTGTTGATTTTGTTTAGATATGCCAAATTGTAATTATATATAAGTGATTATTGGTCGGACTATATAGTTTTATTATTATTTCAATTGTTAGTTGCTGGTATTTGACCCTATACACGATTCATCTACACAAAAAGACAAATCTAATAACAGAAGAATGGTTGGATAGATAGATCACTTTGTTCTTGGATTATTGGAAAGCAGAAATCTTCTTTTTCGGTCTCCTTTTGCTGTTTTCTGTAGTTTTTCCAGCTCTGGTTTTTTTCGAGATCTCTCCTCCCTCAGATGGCTCTGTGAAGGACAGTGAGCAGTGTCCTGTGTTCGTCTGGATGTTCAACACTGAGGCTTTGTTGGTTCAGGGACCATCATCTATCCGTGTTGCCGGGGAAATGGCTAAATCGAGCCTTGTGACTGGCAATTAATAACAATCTCCGCCCCTTCTCCCCACTTTGTTCTCCCAACTCTTCTTTTGAACCCTCTGTGTCCAGGAGACTACAGGCCAGGACCAGAGGGGGAAACCAGACAGCGAAAACACTCCGTATAAAATGTGGCCCGAGACTAAACAGTCCCGCCAGCTCCCTGCCAGCAATGCATTCTGGGAGAGCATCACTGTAAACATTCCACAGCGAGCAGGTCAGCTTCCTGGGAGATGAGCGTTGTGCCCGTCACAGCCGGACAAAGCACAGTGTACGGTGTGGTATACGTGTAATGTAGAGATAATACAAAGTACACAGCACTTTGTTAAATCAAAAGCCACCTTACTCAGATTTATGCTTTCATTATCTCAGAGTGACAGGCAGTACAGTAAACTGAGCTGTGTACTCATTTCATATGAGAAAAAGTCCTTAAATAGAGAAATATTTTCTTTTCATTGCATTACTAACACAAGTTTCTAAAGCTTTTACTGCTTTACAAAGAGGGCTGAGTGGTTGAGTCAGTATCATGATATTATTAGAATATCTTTTCAAATATCTATATTAAGTTATTTCCGGTGGTGGAATGTAAGTATATTTACTCAAGTGCTGTACTTTAGTACATAATTGAGGTGCTTGTACTTGAGTATTTTCTTCACATGCCACTTCTACTCCACTCCAATTCACAGGGAAATATTTTACTTTTTACTCCGCTACATTTATTTGACAGAATTTGTTACTTTACAAATGAAGATGTTTGCACACAAAACAAGTACAGCTAAAATGATTAGCAGATTAATCGATTGGAAATGACCATTAATGATCATTTAAGTCATTTTTCATGCCAGAAGTTTTTACGGTTCCAGCTTCGCAAATGTGAAGATTTGCTTCTTTTCCTTTGAATTAGTTTCATTTATGTTTGAGGTTTGTACTGTTGGTTGGACAAAACAAACATTGTGAAGGTGTTTCTTTGGGCTCTGGGTAATTGCGACCACATTTCTCACTATTTTCTGAATTTGTACTTTCTTTTAAAGTGAACATTAATGCATCAATAATTATAATACATTACTCTGAAATGAGCCATTCTGCATAATGAGCATTTTACTGTTGGTACTTTAAGTATATTTTAATGCTAATACTTTTTTACTTAAGTCCAATTTTGAATGCGCGACTTTTATTTGTAACAAAGTATCACTACACTGTGGTATTATTACTTAAGTAAAAGATGTGAATACTTCTTCCACACACCCACCCTCTGGGATGACGGTCCAGCTCGTTGAGGACCGTGTGGTCGCAGTACTCGAACACGAGGTGAAGCTTCCGTTTACGCCGAAACACTTCCATCAGATTCACCAGGTTGGCGTGTTTCAGTTGCTGAGATACAAAACATAGCAGAAGACGTCTCAGTGCTTTTGTCTCGCACACTTATCAGAGAAATACAGTAACATCCACACAAATACAGCTCCATAGAACTAGTAAACCAGTAAAGTACGCTGTTTAGAGAGCATGCACCATATGTGGTTTGCTCTTATCAAACAGACTAAACAGTTAACAGATGGTAATAAACATGCTGTTGCCCCTGACAACCTGTCCCCATCCTGTCCTATTTATGAGCTCATGGTGTCCAGCAGGCCACTAGCACTCCCACCCACCGCATGACTAATTAAACCACTGATCCACTAGTGAATCCTTGATCATTATTATGCAACATAAAAACGCCTTGTTTTAGCCTTTGCTTTAAACAAACGTAGCAAAAAAAAGAATTTTTTATTAAATAAACAGAATAGCCTTAATATTTTTGCTGTTTTTGTCTGAGAAGGAGACAAGGAACTAACTGTCATTGATGTTTTTTTTCCATGTCGATAACGTCTCTGCCAGCCAGGCGACACTAATCACTTAGAGGTTTAATATGAATTAATTGACAAGAATATCTAAAATAGCATTTTACAATCAAACAGCTAAAAACAAAGACACAAACAAACCGGAACAACTCACTGGTGCCGCCGCCTTTTCAGTCATTAAAGGCTGCCCAGTTTTTCATTTCCTGTTATTAAAATACATTTCACATTGTAATTTAGGTACTTCAGTCTGTCCTGACCCTGCGGGGTTTTTCCTTTATTTGATTACAACCTTCTAAACCTCTTTTGAACGTTGCTCTTTTCTCTGTGCAGCAGCTACAAAAATGCTTCCCCTCTGTCTGCAGAATTAACTGCATGCTGTCTCTCCTGCTGGCTGCTCAGCACAGAAGGAAGACACTAAAACAGGATTTGCATCTTTAAAAGATCAAATAAAACTTCAAAATAAAGTATGGCATCATGGGATTTGTTATTATAGTTTGACTGTGCATTATTATATTGTATTTCCAGGGTAGAATATAAAGTAATTTTTATACTTTCATCCATATTATGAATAAAAGAGATTTATATATATATATATATATAGCTGGTAAAGGTGTGATTAAAATGTTAAAGGTTAGCTTCTGAAATTAATACAGACATAATGTGATTCAGTATAATAACATGTTTGTTGATGTTTGGACTAGTTTTCATGGTTTTGAAGTATCATAAGAAATTGTATGAAAGCCAGGAAAAGGAAAGAATAAATGAAAAGCTAGTCATGATAAAATCAAAAATTCTCAAAATTATGAGATTAAAAAGTCAAAAATAATTTTGTTTTAATTTTAATCTCAGACTTTTATCAAGTAATTTTGACTGTCTTTCATAATGTTGACTTAACAAGCCACATTTTGACATACCAAATGAGAATTTTACAATACTATCTTATAATTTGAACATGTTACGATCATAATTTTGACTTAAAGAAATTTGACTTACTATTTCATTGCTTTTACTTAGCACAACATGTTTACTCACTCTTATAATTCTGACATTTTTTTCTGATAATTTTGACTTAATGAGCAAACATGGGATGTGCTTTCTCATAGTTTTGATGTACTATCTGAGAATATTTACTAACTAAGTCAAACATGTTGACTTTTTATCTCATAATCGTGATATAGCATTAGCATTTTATCTTGATCTACGATTTTTTTGGCAGATATGGGCTTCCACAGCCTGGTAAACCTGGATTGCACATATGTGCTCAAAACACACAGATGTGAAGGACTTTCTGTGAGAAGAACTAGAGGATATTAAGGATAATTATGAAGGACTTTCTGTGAGAAGAACTAGAGGATATTGAGGATAATTATGGGCTCTCACCTTGAGCATCCTGATCTCCCTCAGTGCAATCTTTTTGATGATGGGATCGTCCTCTGACTCCACAAACTTCTTGATGGCGACAACCTGCCCTGTGTCTTTGTTTCTGCACTTGAAGACAACACCGTAGGAGCCCTCTCCAATCTTTCCTATCTTCTCGTACTTTTCCATCCTCAGGCTGGACCAGCAGACATATGAAGATAAAAACACTTTTCCAGGAGGGTCCAAGGAGGCTGGACAGTCTCGTCTGCAGCCTATAAAGAGGGTTAGAAGAGACACAGGAGGAGTTTTCAGCGGGGATACAGAGAAGAAGAGTGACCACCTGGTGCTTTTATGAATAATTCACTCAATTAAAGCTGGAATAAATTCATAATAAGGATCAAAACTGGGTCATATGAGAGTTGGGTGTTTTCTTGAGAAAAAAAACATACAATAATGCTTTTCTAAAACATATAAAATAGACTTTGGTTTATTTTGGTGGCTTTTCATGTAATATCAGAAACATTGTTTGACCTGTGCATCATTATTATGAGTTATTTAAAAAAAACTAAAACAAAAAACAGAGCTGATGGCACAGAAACATGTCATGCATAATTATCTGAATATAAAAGCATATTAAAGAATGTACATGCATCTGCTAATTGAATGAAACTATAAAATATCTGCATCCAAGATCGAATTGTGTTTAAGCTCTTGGATGTGGGGATCAGAAATGTCAAGATAAACCTCTTAAACTGCCTCCAAAAGATAGATTTAATTGCTTAGAGGCAACATTACACCTGTCTCCCAACAGTTAGATTGCGTAACCAAAACATTTGCAATGCAAAGTTAGGTCATTCCCCTGAGGGAGATATAGAGCGAAAACAAATAACACTGAGAGAGTGAACAGCTAGGTGACTAAAATCAAAGTGCTGCACAAAATTAATAGAAAAAGGTATGAATGAACAGCTCAGGCTGCATGTTTATAACTGACATTAGATTACAGGATTGTATGTGATGAAGAAATAGTTACTATAATCCTCAAGTTTGAAGTCTGGTTTCAAAGTTGCCTCATTAAACCAGCTGATTATATAAGTAGGCACATTTCTATATTCCTGTGAGAAATATTTCGGTAAAATAACTTCCTATTCGTCAAAAAATTAAATTTGAAAACTTACTTTCAGTGAAAATGTTGATCTGTGTGAAATTCAGAGTCAGTGAGGAGCTGTTTCTTGTTCCAAACACAAGGTGGACGATCACAGCTCAACTGTCCCTGCAGACACAAGAAGCGTGGTTTTAAAGAGTCAACACGTTTAGAATAAACCATCCGGTTGTACCTTTCAAAATAAAACACAAAATGAGCACGCATCACTTCCTTTAGTTTCATATTTTGTGGGTAATTAGCTGACTGTAGAATTGACCCATACACAGCAACTGTTATTGCTCTTTTAAATGCACTGTAAGCCTCCTGAGCCGAGAAAAGCATATATCAAATGTTTCGTTGATCTGCAGAGGTGAAAGAAAAACTCGAGTTTGGGTTCTGTGGACAGAACGGTTTTCTTTATTTTATTTTGAAGGTGGAAATCACCTTCCTTCCGGTATTACCCACTGACTCACTCTCCCTTTTCCACGCCAGTTCCCATAGGAACAACTGACTACACCTCCATAAAAAAGGAAAGCATAGTCCTCTGGGGTTTTTGAAGGTTTGTGGATTTTTCACACCAGTCAGTGTCAGAGATGGGTTTAAAAATGAAGAGGCAGGTAAATGTCAACCACACACACACACACACACACACACACACACACACACACACACACACACACGTTAACAAGTCAGTCTATTCTCAGAGGGGGACTTCACTGATGCTCCTGTCCTTAAAAGACACAAATCCTCACACATTGGAAATCACTTTTAGTTTGTAGTACATGATTTTGTGCTGCAGTTTCATCATTTTAAGATTGATTTCTTACAAAGAGTACATTTCATGTTTTTGGTGATGATCAAAACAACCCAGGCTTTCTGACAGCATCCCACATGAGGAAAATGTAAACCTGTCATGTTGTCCTGTCGCACTGAGACTAATTAGTGCAGTTTGATGAAGTCAGAGAAATGGCAGACTAAACAGGGAAATAATGGAAACTTATACTCACCCGTACTCCCCTGTTCCTCCCATCAGACACTCATCGCTAGTGAGGAAAATCTCGAGTGGTGCATCATCAGCTCTATTACATCAATCCAATCTCACAAAACGACCCAAAAATAAACCAGTCCATTCATGTTATCTTGTTAACAAAGCTTTTTTTTATTACAAAAAACAGCATACATTAAACATTTTGCGAAGGGAATGCAAAGATGTTAACAAAACCTAGCATTGTCCCTCATTTTGTCATTTTATTTTAAATAAAAAAATGTACAAAAGTGCTTACATGGTGCAAATAATGAGAAGTAAAAGGTCTATAAAAGAGGAAGGTAAAGAAAAAAATGTACATTATATCCAACTTCTAAAAATGCAGCAGAGCAGGAGAGATGCGACTATATTACAGAGCAGTAAAAACAAGCCAAAGCAGCTCAGGAACTGTTCACTAGGTAGTTAATCCTCACACAGCAGGACTGCACTGTCACTGGCTGTTAACAGTCTGTAAATCAAACATACCCTATTACTTAACATGAGGTTAATAAATATTGCTTAAATAACCCACAATGCTCATGGGTTTCTGCTTAAACGGAGTTTAACTACAGAGCTTGTAAAATCTCCTCTCAAGCCTACGAACGTTTGCCACTGGCAGTGATTATGAGTGACATGTTACAGACGACACAATAACTCTCCCATTGTTTTGCTAATACAATCACAAATTCTTGTGAAATTTAATGGCACTTTTGTCAATAATACCTCTAGATAACGTGTTGGTTACTCAGTCCACAGTACAGAAAAGTGAGAAAAATGCTAAGTAACAATGTTCATTTGAGCGTTAATTGTTTCTCCACTTTCTGCTCATAACAGTTGCCTTGTTGTTTGTGATGAGCGGAGCTACAGCGAACTTGTTGCTGGTGTAAGGCTACTCATGAATCCAGACTGAAGAGGCTCATCTTTTTAAGATAAGATTAACCTCTATTGACATGGATTGGATATTTAGAAATAAATACAGATAAGTATAGAAAGTAACAGAAATAAATAATACCAGACTGACTGACCTGTTGATCCTGTGATCAGTAACAAAAGCTCCCAATAAATGTTTTAAACCAGACGTTTTCCTTGACACAGAACCTTAGGTGAAAGTCTGAAGTTTACTCCCAAAAACTGAGGCATCTTATCCACTTTTCTCTGGGAGAGGCTCAGTAACTGTTCTCATGACCTGCTAAAATGTAGAGGTTGCTCAGGGCCGTGGGGTTGTCTGTGGGTCGGCTCTGCAAAACCACCACCCTGCAAAAGAAACAGACACCACAGTCAGAACATCACAGAAATACTAAATGACGGCTGTTGTGGTACCTGGTGAAAAACAAAACCCAAGCTGTAACAAAAAGTTTAATGTCAATCAGGCAACTCTTGAACTGAAATAAGCCACAAACAAGGAAGCTAAAGGTTTTTTCCCCCAAGTTTTATCGTGTACTATAAATCGCATGTACATTAAGGTCTACTTCAACATGTTGGGAAATAGGAAACAGACTAATTTGCTTTCTTGCTGAGAGTTACATGAGAAGACTCATACCACTTGTGTGTGTGTGGTGGAGGTACAGCAGTAGAGCCAGCAGCCTAGCTTAGCATAAAGACTGGAAACAGGGAGAAAGCTAGCCTTGTTCTGTTCAAAAGGTAACAAAACTCTACCAGCAATTAAACCACTTTGTACACTTTGGTTTGTACTTTGTACAGATTAAACAGAAATATAACAATATATAACATTGTATCATATGATATCAATCTTGTCAGGTAATTTTCTGCAAGAAAAAAGACAAAGCACATTTCCCAAAATGTCGAACCTATTCTTTAATACTGACCATTTTCAAACCAGACCGTAGCTTTTTAGATGGTTGAATGCTTTTTTCTACCTACCAGGCAGCACATTATGTCAGTGTTATTTTTAGGTCAGTTCTATCAACCTAACTTTGTATGTAAATGAATGGGAAACAATTTCTGCCTAGAAAGTAGAAAACCGTAGTCATGTGAACTGTTCTAGTTTTGAGCCTCTAAGAGTTGACCGATTACCAAATACAAGAAAAAATGTCTCTCCAGGAATGACAGATGTTTAGAAAATACTATGAAGGTTAGGGTACTGACATTTGTCAATGGAATTGACAACAAATAATATTAAAATGCTGCTCATTTAACTACATTTACAACCAATGACAAAACTCAAAAGCATGTTATGATGGTGTAATGGTATCGATCTACTTGGAGGACGCATACTGACAGTTTATGGTAACTGGCACGTAAACCGTCCTGATCTAGCCGTCACAGTCAGATCAGGACGTCAGTGGGTACATCTTCAGATGCCATGTGGCGGTGACAGGTGAGCAGGGAAGCTACAGTCCATACTGTCCGTTCCATCAGATGAAATTACAGAGGCATGGAGAGACACTCAAACCAGGCTGGCAGTGCCTGGGCAGCAGTGAATAAAACATGGGGGGCTGGGCAGAGAGGGGCCTCGCTCCAATGCCACAGGCTTCATCTGGAGTCATCACGCTGAGCTGGGAGAGCCTCACTGAGCACACTCTCTGTTAGCATTGGTGTGTGTGTGTGTGTGTGTGTGTGTGTGAGAGAGAGAGAGAGATGGGGAGCTAAATCACATCCTGCAGAAACCAACCATCATGATATCAGTCTAGAGCTGCAACGTTTCATTTGATTAATCGGCAACTATTTTGATAGTCGATAAATCATTTAAGTAATTTTTCAGAAAAATATTCTGTGGTCCCAGCTTCTCAAATGGGAAGATTTACGGCTTTTCGGTTATATAACAGTGTAATTTGAATCTCTTTGGGTTACAGGAGATCAATCGATAATGTACATAATCGTAATATAATAATAAGCAAAAATACCAAACATTCCAGCTTTGTGCCATTGTTTCAGCTTCTCAAATGTGACGATTTGCTGCTTTTCTCTGTTTGATATGATTTTAATTAGAATACATTTTGGGTTTTAGAATACCACTCTGACAACACTAGCAATTTCCCAATTTCAAGCATTTCGCACTTGTTTTTTATAGATTAATAATTATACACATGAACTAAAAACAGATTTAACAGCTTAAATAACAGCTTAGTGCCTTATAGTAGGTGTGTCACATTTAGCTCGACCTTCATGCTTCAGCCACCAGAGCTACTGAAGCAACAAGCATAAAACACAGAGAGAGAGAGAGAGAGAGAGAGATAACAGGGGGAGCAGGGGATGAGAGCTGTGGGCTCTCAACACAGGAGGTAAGCGGATTGTTTGGTGGTTTCCAGGTAATAAGACCTGAGGGAGGACTGCCTGGTATTATGGAGGCCATGGGGCTAATACATTATACCAACAGTGGTATTGATGGAAAGGCAGATACACAGGGTTAAGTGAGGAGGTAGAGGGAGAGCCTATTTATAATCCTGTTTGTTTATGAGGTGATGTGTTTCAGAAGTCCTTTGGGATTTTTGTGGTACGTGCTCCTCCACTGGGTGCGTTTGCTCACCTGCACTTACGTCGCTAAAGATGGAAATATCTCTGTACCAACCTGTCAGATCCGAGGAGGCGGAAGACTCTGCTTGGATCACAAATCTCCTGGGTCACCTGGGGAATAAAAAAAAAAGATTTAAACTGACAACAGTTTTCTGTTTATCTGAAGTATACTGGTGGTGCTGAGGGGGCATTGAAACACATCAACAAGCTTCCTTATACTGAAGCCAGTTAGCATGCTTCACCAACCTATGCGTATAAATCTTAAGCTGGGCAAACACCACACATTTTTATTAATCTTGAATGTTGTGTTAACTCACACTGCAATTTTTAAATTGCAGCCAAAACTATGCTCACACTGTATGGATCAATTGTCCAGTCATAACGTGGGTGCTCACACTGAATATAAACATTTCCATTGACAATTTCAATAAAGATTTTTCAATCTGTGTTTTGAATTTTGGTGGTACGGTGACTTAACATTTGGATGACTTATTGTGCCTCCAACAAAAAATGCCCATATGTTTTTGAACAGAATGTAGGTAAGTAAGTGCTGTTCCTAGGGATTCTGTGTTACTGTGTACAATCCTGGAGCTTACCTGAACACAAGATGTAGCCAAAGACAAGAACCCCTTTAAAACACACTCTCACGTGTCATGAAAACTTGTCGACAGATGCAAGATAGTCGGGCGTGTGACACCTGCTAGGTGTAAGTCCTTGGCCTTGGGAGAGATCTGATCTGTTTAAGTCTAAACGAGAACAAGGTCTCTGGTGTTCAGAGAAGCACCCACCGAAGCGAGCACGGATCAATAAGCCTGCCCCCCTTGAATGCCTTCGCTTTTGAGAGGAATCATAACGGGACAAAGAATGAATTATTTAGTGCTGCTCCCTGTTGTGTGCGGGGTTTCGTTTATGATTGAGCATGAATTTTGCATGGCCGCTGACATTTCAAAAATCCTTGAAGGTAGAACTGTCAAGCTAGGCTGGGCGCAGACTATGCAAACAGACCTTCTGTTTCATCTGAGTGCCTCAGGACCATGTCTGACACAGTGAGCTTTCAAATGGGTGGCCCCTATCTCCATATCACTTTTCATAAAAACAGAATGCTTCACCTCCCTGTGATCTCTTGAACTTTTATTCTGCTGTTGAGCTTGACTCGTGATCCGGTTAACATGGAATTCCTCCGTGAAAGGAGAACAAATTCATTACCTTGGCCTGACACAAAGACACTGTCTGGCTCCACCTGAGGTCTAATCTCCTGGGATCACCTACAGCATGTAACCACGCATAGAAACAGCCAGCACTCAGGGTCTTTGTTGACAAGAGCCAGAGGTGTTTGTTCATGTGTAGAACAAACAAGCCCGTATTCAGCGATGAGACAAACAGTCAGAGTGTAGTCACTGGAAACCCATGAAAATTGATACTGATATTTTGGTGTTAATATTGATTTTAAAGTAGCAAAAAGCTTGAAAACGTTGATTTAGTTTATTTGTTACGTTTATTCTGAGGTGAATGGCATCTTTACTTGAGCAATCCAGAGTGTCATCTCTTTGTAAAGACTGAAAACTGTACAAACCTAGAAGTGAAGCTAATATACTTAACAGACACACAATAAAGTGGTACAGTATCAAAAAGAGACACTTTTGTGAATTTGTATTCGTGGGCATGAGCTATTTTTACCTCATTAGACTTGAAGCTCTTTCCCTGCATGCCATGTTTCCAGAAGGCCAGGACGCTGTCCTGAAGGCACACTGTCAGAAGAGAAAGGTAAGAGGCAATGTGTCAGTGCACGGTCAAGATAGCCAATGAAACTCTGGCAACTTGATTAAGAGGAACGATGCAATTCATTACGAGTTTACAAAAAGACCTTGTGTAAATGTAACATGCCACTTCACTGGATATACAACCAGCTTTCTGTACATCTGTTTTTTTTTTTATATCTACCTTTAAAGTAAGCAGGTTTTGTTTAAATGTTCTAAGGTCTTACACAGAATTATATGTACCTCCAAGTCTTTGTCTAAAAGCTTACCAACTGATCCAATGCAGAAGTCAAAGCTGAGCTCAGATGCCAGCTTCTTGTTGGACTTCAGTCTGCCCTGGAGATTAACAATCTTCAAATTTTCTAGGGAGAGAAATAACAAAAAGGCTGTAGGAATCATGTGGCAGAACATAAGATATTTACACCTAGACTGTTTTGGTCAAAGCTGATGAAAAGAGGTTGTACTTACGGTCCAAACACACCAACACTGTGTCTCTCTCCAGCTGGGTGACATGGATTGCATCCACCTGCTGATGAGCTAAGGGAAGGGAAGTTACAACTATAAAAATCTTGTTTTCAAACATTCCTGTGGCATGGCAATGTAAAAATCTTGTTTTCAAACATTCCTGTGGCATGGCAATGTAATCTCTTATAAGTAATTTCTATTTCACTTTCTTACACTAGTTTTACTGCGCAAAGGGGGTTCTTTGTGCTGTTTAAGTGCAGTGGAAGCAATAGCACCATGTTTTAGAGCGCAAACAGAAAGCCATGTCATCATTTGTTATGTGCATGGGTGTTCAAACTGCACAAAAGCCCTTCAAGAGGATGGTGTATTTCACATGATACTAATGAAGCCACAAAGATGAGAGGCTGCATTGCATTCTGTAGAGGCTACTTTCAATAGACAACTTGGTTTTCTGAGAAGTCATTCATTCTGCCATATCGCCACATAACACACTGCGTCTTTGTATTGATTGCATGGTCTTCGGCTCCACATTAGTGCACATGTTTGACTTACTTGTTCCCATCTCTGTGAACCAGGAGGAGCAAGAGTTGAGGTTGATAGTCTCAAAGCGGACCACCTGGCCTGGCTCGGTGCCCTTGCTGATGGCCACACACACCAGAGGATACTCCTGCTCCGGGACCACCAGCATCTCAAACACCTTCAGTGGGCTGGGAAGAGGGAAGTCAAAGTGCTGCCGCAGAAAGAGTGAGCCAACACAGGGGTTCGTGTCAATGGTGCTTCTTTATGTTTAATGATGCTTAAAATTGATTTTGTAGTGTAAAGCTAGGGGGGGAAAAAGCACTGGGAACATAATTAACTTGTGTTTCAGAGCAAAGGAGCATTGGACATTTCTTTTCTTGCTTGGACAGCTAGATTTTAAAATGTAACTACAGATGTGCTCATGAAAGAAAAAATATATCATACAACCTTGAGGTAAAAACATGTAGTCTAACTAAATTTGTGGAGGAACAGTAATCCTTGAGATGAGAAAAGAAGTAGCCAGTTTACCTTGATAAGCATAAACCTCTGCATGGGCTCATACCACTGCAACAGGACAATCCCAGACTGCAGTGCTCCACACAAGTACTTGTGGCCTGTATATGGATTTCTCACTGTAAAAAAAAGAAAAGACTGTCAAGACATATAGCTAGATTGAGCTATGCAGGCCCTTTGTAACAGTTTACGGCAGGAGTATATAGTTTAAAAAACTGGCCTAGTACAGGGATGCTCCTCATGTATCGACACAATTTAATATGACAGAAGGGTGAGTAAATAAAACAGAGTGGTTGGGAGGGAAAGGCCACTCACCAATGCAGCACTTGTGACAGCCCTTTGTGTCGGGGATCTTAGTTGTCAGGGCAAACCTCCTGAGGAGAGAAAATGGTCAAGTTGTTGTGTCGACAGTCTTATAAAAGCTGATGAAGTCTAAAATCAGAGAAGTCGGCCAGTGGGTTGTACTTTTTTTTCTAACACTGCAGTCGTTTGATGGTAGACAGTGAAGAACAAAAACAATGCACAGCATGAGTGTGACAACATGCCTAAAGTAAAAATGTATGTATGAGACCAAAAACCCCAGACATGTTGGTCTCACCTGGGTAAGATTTTGTCTGGGAAGCGATGAGTCTGGAACTGAGCAGCCAGGCCCGGCTTCTTCAGCTGCTCAAACAGCCCGATGAGATTGTGGGAGTACAGCTGGAAGGTTTTCCCTACAGCAGAATACAATATATTTAATCACCAGCTTCAAGAGTAAAACAGTGAGTACTGTAGTAGTAATCAAAGCCATGAGTTAAAATATACTCATCTTAAATATGACAGACAAGATCTAAGTACACTTTTCTACACATATTTTAAACATAATTTCTGACTTTTCTTTGCACATTCTGCATCACATGAAGCAGCTTTCACATGTAGAAAGGTTAGATGTGAACGTGGAGTAAAAACAGAAGTGTGACGATGATGTGAAGCATGATTACCTTCTGATGAAGCCAGTTAGTAGAATATCAAATCAAGCCAGGCGAGAGGAGGATGGACAGTGTCCAAGGGAAGAGGAGAAGAGAACAGAAGTTAAGTATACCAAGAGGCAAACTGATGAAGGTAAAACCGAAAGCAGACCTCGCACTTTTTAATCCCATCTTCAACTGTTAAGCCAGAGAAAAGGCTTCGACGACTAGGATAGCCAAACACAGTTTGGTTTCAAATGATAGATGATTTGAGTTTTCTGACAACATGTTGCATGTCTGTTTTAATATATGAAACAAATGGCGCTTTTCCATTACATGGTACCAGCTCGCCTCTACTCTACTTTTTTGGTTTTCCATTACGAAAAAAAGTACCTGGTACCTGCTAACAGGTACTTTTTTTAGTACCTCCTCAGTCAAGGTTCCAAGCGAGCTGAGTCGAGCCAAAAAGGTGACGTGAAAGCGACAGACGGGTGTCCTGAACAAACCCGCTATTTTTAAACAGTTTAGCCAGCTGTGTTTTTTTGCTGCCTCCAGCTTAATTTGAAACGAAATGTGTCTTCTGGCAACACACACCTTCAACGTTCTGTGTGTGTGTCGTGTTAGGTCACAGTAGTTTACTGCGGCGCCGCTTGTTTACAGTTCTGCGGAGGCTCCGGCAGAGCTTTCGCCGTAGCCTAACTACACACACACATGGCCGGCTCCACGCACACACCAGCGCACAAGTATAAACATCAGGCCACTTTTACATAGGCTACGGCGAAAGCTCTGCGTGGAGCCTCCACAGAACTGTAAAACAAACTCAAGTGGCCTGATGTTTATACTTGTGCGCTGGTGTGTGCATCGATACAGCATAACGACCAGCCACGCTGAGGCGGTACTAAAATCTGCAATGGAAAACGGACGCACAGTGTGTCGAGTCGAGGCGAGTAGAGTCGAGGCGAGCAGGTACCATGTAATGGAAAAACACCAAAACTACACTTGCTTTTGCAGCTACTATATATTGTAACATACAGAGATCAATTTACAGTCATGTGCAGAAGTTAGCACACCCATGCTAAAGTTGACAAAAAAAAGGAATAAAAAATGGGGTACTTTCCATGAAATCATCTCTCAATGCAAATCAAACCAGCTATTAGGCTAATTGAAATAAAACCATGCCAATCTCTAGGTATGGTGAAGGGTATGTGATGATGTGGGGCTATTTTAATTCCAAAGGCCAAGGGAACTTTATCAGGATGCATAGTATCCTGGATCCATGAAATAACTGGCCTTTAAGAATAAACATCTGCCTGCCTCTATGGGAATTTAACATAGGGGTGTACTTACTTATGCCCCCTGTATTTTAAGAAAGAACATTAATTTATTTACGATACATTATTCATTCACAAAGAAAATTGGTGTCCTTAAAGATTGGATTTTCCCTCATTTTTTTAATTATGGCATTAAGATCAATTTCCAAAAGATGTTTTTTTATTCCTCTTTTTAGTCAACTTTAGCATGGGTGTGCTAACTTCTGCACATGACTGTATCTGAGTGGAACAGGCTATAAAGCCAGATGTGTCACTCATGAGTCACTGTGTTACATGGACACTGTTCTAATAGAGGCTCTGCTATTGCAAAAAAAAGAAAGTTATTTCAAGGCTGCAGATATAGAGTGACTGTCTTGCCCTTAGGGGCAGCAAGATAACAGAGGACAAAGAAGCAGCAGGTTATTCCAGTGGTCAGTGAAGCAGGAGGCCGTGATAAGTCCATCACTTACCGGATAAAGACATCAGGTTGTTGTTGATAACGTACAGCCATGTACACTTCCTCGGGAACAGCTAAATAGGGAATTAAACAAAAGTGGTACAATTACCTTTTAGTTGGACATTAGCTCTCAAAGGAGGGAGTAAGAAGGTGGAAAAGAACATCATTTGATTGTTCGCTGGAAACAAAGTCTACCCGGTGACAGCTTTTTCAACCAACTCATGGAGTTAACATTAGCTAGCTCGATACAGCTGACAAAATCTGCCTGTGATAGTTGCAAAACCGATGGTTGTCAGCTAGAAATGAGAAGTTTGCTTTTGTATACTGTGTTGCTTTGCTAGCGTCTTTATTGGACCAAATGTATTGTTGCGAACAGCAACATCTCACCGCCGGTCAGACTAACTGCTACTGTAGTTTGGGTGGTGTCATTTTCTTCAGTTTGTGGCCCAACAGGTAAATTAGGTCTCCTATCTAACGTTAGTGAAAGTGTTGACATATGAAAGCATCAAACGTGCATTTTAGATTAATGACATGAGAGTATATCCAATTGTTGCAGGAGTTTTCTACCCGGAAGTTATTGTAAACAAAAATTGTGACTGGGGCTACGCATCTCTTACAGTTTAATGAGGATAAGCAGTAAGTAATTCTATTAACTTATCCTGGTTTTAATAATTATTTTATATTAATATTAGCTGCTGTTACCTGCTCCATTGTGGCTTCATGCAGCTCATTGAGATTCAGCGTATAGATGCCATCCTCCGTCCCAAAGATTAGGTACTGATCTAGAAGAAAAACATTTTTATTTTATTTTTTTTTTTTTAAATAAGCATTGGCTTAAATAAAACATGTTTGTGTACCACACTTGGTGCATGAAGCTGTACCTTTGGTGTCTGGATGAATCCATGATGTGGCACAGTTGATCTTCAGTGGACAGCCATCAAACACCTTAGAGAAACAGGCTCCCATCTGAAATGAAAAGCAACATGGCTCAGAACAGGCAGTCTCTGGCTCAGTGAAGCACTGAAATGTCAGCCAGGGTTTAATGAGCTAAAGCTGAGCAGAGCAGAAGCAACCGCAAAGCAGAAAGCTCTGTGGACACCAAATATCTACAGAATGTACAGCAGCAGCTCAGACATGATGTTTGATAAGAGTGACTGTGAGGGACAATGCAGAGGATTCACTCACCAGTACTTTAGGAGTGGGTGGAAGACCGTTGATAGCTGGTTTCTAAAGAGGAGCAGAGGAAACAAAAAACCATAAGATAATGTACATGTAGAACATGAAGACAAAGCAGCACAATTATTTTCAATTTAGCAGCTTAATTCAGCTCCAGCTTCAACAATGAGCCGAACAAACATAATGGACTGTTTTCTTTTGTGTGTGTTCTGTCACAGACAATTAAATGTTCAACATCTGTGGATGCCAAAATTCCCTCTTTAACTGTTGGTGTTTGGATCTGACAAGGGAAAAACATCATATTTGAGGTTTCAGTGCGAGGCCAGCCAGCTAGTTGGAGACACTCCACATATAAAATATAGGCTCGTAGACCACAGATGACATTGTCATTGTAAAAACCCATGAAACTAAAGATGAGAAGTGTGGCTGTCATGATTGAAGTATGTGTGTATATATATATATATATATATATATATATATATATATATATATATTGCAACGCTATATTGTGAAATAACTTCAGACTCACAGGGAACTCCTTTTTCTCCTTCCGGTGCTTTCGGTTGGGTGGTGCCATGGGACTGCCTCCATTCACACTGTCATCTGAATCATTATCTGTCATAAGAGATCAGGCAGATTAAAATTGCATTTGTAGCATAACTATTAATCATAGTGTCAAAAACGTAGAGGCTAAATCCAAAGGTCGGACACATTTACATCAGTCTCCCTTACCTTTACATTCAGATTTACTGAGAGCTTGTAAAATAAAATAAGTTCTCATTTAGAGACGCGCTTGTTTTAAGAGAACAGACACCAATGAAAGACATAAACCAGTTATTGCACATAAATATATGTAAATTCAGACACTGAGACTCACCCGGATCAGAGGCGTGAGACAAAAGGCCGGGGCTGCTGACGCTGACAGAGAGGAAATCTGGAGACGAGTGCTCCACCTTGTTGCCCAGGTTCTCAGGTGTGCTCTGTATGCGAACGACCTGGCTCGGTCCGTTATCTAAGTTAGGGAACCTCCGAACCGTCAGAGACCTCTCATCATTAAGACCAAGCTCCTCTGACGAGCTGTTTAAACGTGGCTGAGAGAGACGGAGTGAAAACTGTTTGGTGTGGATTCAAAGTACTTCATACACGTCTAACATGGATTTTAACCGCAGAAATCCATGCACTTAAAATGATTTATAATTTTGTGTCTCACCTTCGGGGGCAGAGGAGGAGGAACCCCTGGCTTGAGGGTTGACCTGAATTGAAAAGTTTTTTGTTTTTATTTATACAGATGTAAATTACAGCAATGAATGTTTTTGTGTCCATTATGAAATCTTAACGTAATGACATCACTCACAGCTCCACTTCTTCAAAGGCATCTTCAAGATGGGCGATGTGTCCCCTGCAGGAAACAACACAGTGATCAGTGTGGAAAATAAGACTCAGAGCTCAGGATGAGGGGTGTTAATGGTTCAAATGTAAAATCCCTCCTTAGAGATGAAGAGAAGAGGGGTGTATTCGTTCGAAACCCCAATGAGCATCATGGGATGGAAACCACAAGAATATAAAGCTGTGTTTATATTTTAAACATCTCTGAAGTCTGTCTTACTATGTTACTATGACGTTAGTTTAAAAAATTAACACTGGAGTCAAAATAAGGTCTGCTGACAACCTTTATAATTTTAGATGCCGTCTCTTTATTCATCCATCCATAAGTTCTTTGGGTAGTACTAAAAGTATTTAGGGTTTTTAAAACAGCAATCAACATTTTATTATTTTATTACATTTTATACAGCCCTGTCTGCGCAGGGTAAAGTCTAAGCAAACAAGTCATTTTAATTGAATGCTACAGGTTTAAGTATTTTCCGGTCTGTTCCTACATCACACTGTTCTACCTGCCTGTCTGTCTCAGATTCATTTATGCAGCAGTATGCACAGTTTGGATCAACAGCTATTATCATACCACACATGTTGAATGGAGGGGTGTCAGGGAGGGTGATTTGTGGACAGGGTGGGAGCTAAACCTCACTGAGAAAAGGATGGGGACCGAGCAATAGGTGGATGACGTAGGTAGGGTACTACAGCACACACAGTGTTAGTGTTACCGTTGGAACAATTCGTCCTCAACGCTTTTGAGAAGGCTTCTTCGAGGGACAAGACGAGAGAGAGAGAGACCGACAGCCAAAAGAGGACAGAGAGAAGTGGAAAAAGAAAAACAGTCAAAGCACATGGACAAGTGAGAAGGAGCTTACAGGCCAAAAAAACATTTCAAACTGCAGATGGGGAGAGTGATCTTGTGCACAGACACAGGTTAGCTCCGGTGAATTAGCAGGTTAATATGAGACACAGTGAGGAGCATCCGTAAGAAAATTAATTTACACTCCGTCAAACAATGGATATCACACATACATGGATATACAGAGCATAACTAACATGCTTTAAGCAGTCTTTTCATAATTTCTTAAACTGTACATTGTTACTGAACACCTAAACAGCTATTAGTATTGTGTATCTCTGCAATTTAATATTTACAGACATCAAAGAAGTAAAATAAATAAAGAAAACCTTAACAATGCGTTTGTTTCTTTCCCTGGATGAATCTCAAGAAATGCATCGATCTTATAAAGAAGCCCGGTCAAGTGAAAGACTAAAAGAGAGAAGGTGGGGGGGGGGGGTAAATAGGAGCAGTTCCCATGACAACAGTTTCTATGGATTACCTGGTTGTTATTCCTCCCTCTGCAAAGGGACTCCAGGGGGAACGGAAGTCATTATCTTTACTCACATCCTTTGGAAAGACACACAAATAGATTTTTTTTTTTTATAATGGATATGATTTATCTTTTTCTACATGCATTTGAAATATAGTGATTGCAAACAGAAACGAAAAAGTAGTACTTGAATACTAGTATTGTTTAAAAGGAATATGATTGTCACCATTTCAGAATGAGCCTCAGTTTCCTTCCGGAGTGGTGGTTCGAACTGGAGCTTGTCGACTATAAATGACAAAAAATGTGTTCAGTTTTGTTTTTTCTTGCACACAGCTTTGGCACTAGAGGGCATCCGTGCCCAAGGCTTCAAGACACACAAAGCCTTGGGAGTAGTTCTCTTGTGTATTAGTAGCATGAGCCTTGGAAAACACTCTTAACGCCACTGAACACCCACACAGCTGGTTTTTAGGTTTGATTGGACCTCTGCTCAGGTTAAAAGGTGGACCAGAGCTTTAATGGGAATTCATTAGGTCATCTTTATCTATTAATATGAATGATAAAGTTGTCATTTGTCCTGCCCTAACAGATGCAACAAAGCTAACATAACTCAGGAAGATGTCAATCAAACACAGTCTATACACACCCACACAGTCCTGGGGAGAGGTCTAATCGGCCACATTAACTGAAAACACCTGTGTGGGTGTAAGAATGAACCAACAGCAGATCATCCGCTTCCATTACAATGTACCTGCCAAAACACCACAGAGGTCCTTTATTGATGTATTATGCTACTATGTGAATGTTTGGTCTGGGGCCTAAAGTCAGTCACCAAAGACAAACACAGATTACACTTGACACTAACCAGAGCTGTTCACTTTGGGGAAATATTAGTGAGAGAGCAAGAAACACAAATAAATCATGGAACAGATTCCTCTTAGTTTAGGTTTGAGGTCACGTTCTGTCAAACAGGTGATCCCATAGAGGAGACTGGTTTAGTGTCCAGTGTAAACACGGTGTGATCCTGCTGTAGGTATGGAGGCGGAAGAAAACCAACCTGCCAATAAATACCCCCACATAATCAGCTTCTCATTAACAAAGAAACTTTGTGCTTAAGAATTTAGACCACAGATCTTTTCTTTCTTGGTGTGTTTTTCTGCTTGAGGTATGCTGATAATGTAGAGGTGCTGCAGTATTTAAAACGTAGACAACAGCGAGAAGGTGAGTTACTAACAGACTACAGCGACACTTTCAAGAAAGTTGAGGAATCAGGTGAGACATACGGGTCAAACTTAACTTCCTTGTTAGAATCTGATTAGTCATCTACAATGTAATTTTGTAATGTTTATTTCAGTCAGTCTAATAGGAACCAGGATGTCACAATGTCCAAATTATTCAACTGCATTCAAGCTAAACAAACAGTAAGTAGCCACCCCATGCAGAGGAACTCACCTTATTAGTGCCACTTAAATCTCAAACACAATGTTCTGTTATGTGCTACAACATTATCCTATATCTCAGGAAGTCTTGGGAGTGAGCAAGGGAATTAAGCCAACACATACTGTCTGACTACACTGTCACTGACCTGCGTCCCCCCTGTGTCCCTCAGTGAAGCTAGGACTTGAGCACGGCCCTCCTTGGTTTGTCCAATTGTTTGCTTAATGTAGGAGGGAAAGTCAGATGTAATTGTGAGAAATATAGATAAAACTAAACAGGAAGTGCATCTGGTACAATCACAGCACGAACAAGCACAAAACACAATGAGGCACAGCACGTATCGCCATAGATAAATAGAACAAACATCTAACAGAGACACATATCTTACCACTAGACTGTTACTATATCAACCCAAAATGATGAAATGAGAAACAGTCACACTTCTGACACGACAGGCACAACACAGCGTTCAACTTTATCTACAACTACTGAAGACAACACAGACACACAACAATTTCCCTGAAGGGTTGTAAAACAATACATTTATGCAAAATAATACATTTACACAATCTAATAAGCTGGATCCTCTGCCAAATTCAGTATCAACACTTGTTGACTGAAAACCATATTCCTCAAGAAACCTTTATGAGTCCTTCAGACAAGCTTTATTCACATTATTCATTGAGTAAAACATGAGGGACAGTTAACTTAATGGACTCTACTACATCCACTTTCTCTTCCGTGAATCCCCAGGCTATTTTTATACACACTACCACATGCTGTGGTCTGGAAAAGTGCCAGCCAGTGCTGCAGGATTAGTGGGATGACCCTCTAACAAGCCACCGGACCTCTATCAACCTACAGAGCCAGGCTGACTGACATGCTGACAAATGACAGGACAGATTCATGGCAGGGGTTTGGCTTTTGACTTAGTGATGGGTTCGGACTTTTTGTTTACTTACAGTCTATCTCTGAGCGTGTCCTCTCTGCCCTGGCTTGTTTGTTGGTGGAGCGGATGGTGTGTCTGACTGCAGAGAGGGGCTGAAGCAAAGAGTGAAAGAGACAGAGATTTAAAGATAAGGAAATAGGTTTTCACAGTGGGAGTAGCACTTCACAAGACAGTGCAGAGTGGGTAAAGTGTTATCAAATTATATAACACTGACACGGCATTGCCTTGAGTCATTTAGCACAATTTTGACATTTATCTTTTGGAATAATATGTAAAAAACTAATTCTGAGAACTGAGAGCTACTTTTTGTACTGGTCTATGCATCATCGCATTATTATGCATCCCAGAGGCTGTTTGTTTGCAACAAGCTCCATTGCTTGCAGTCAATAGCCTTCAGGGTTTTTCATTCATGGTCGCCAAGACAGTGCTACTGCTGTCAGGGGGAGAAAAGCACAATGGTCTTTTAAAAGGCACTGGTACCACCTCTTTGGCTGCCACATAGATGTGATGTTGATTCCAGTTGGAATAATAATGTCAATGGAGAGAATCAAGAAGAGGGGGAAGGGAAGCTTTAAGAGAACATGAAAACACACTTAGGCAAAGCTCACCTTTTATCATATTATATTAAAAACATGCTGTGCTAATATTTACAATTACTGCTGATAGGGAGTCTGTCAGTGCATTAAAGTCTCTTTAACTACAATATTTGGTCAAATTAGACAAGGAATGATGGTTTTTTTCAATCATTTTGCTGTTTTTTTTTTTTTTTTTTTTATAATTTCCCTGCAACGAGACAGTAAAAACATCAACAAATGGGGGGCACATTTTTCATATTTCCAAGTATCTACTTTCAAAAAAGTTGTCAATGTTGTAAAAAGCTTTTTTTGTCCAAACAGAACACTTCATTGATGACCCAATAGAAATGTTAATATGACATTGTTACTGGGTCAAAATAACCACATTTTGGTGTGGCCAATGAATATATTAAAAAAACAAAAAAACTGAGTCAAAAAAAGGTTTGGATGCGTTTGTTAACCCAGTGCTTTTTATGGTCATACATACCAGGCCGGTGATAGATTGACCCAATTTTGGTTAAAATTGACACATATTTTTTGTGTGCGTACATCTTTAAACGCTTCTTTGTTGGCTGAGTAAAGATTCAATTTCCTTCTTAATTTTTTCAAAGCAAAAGCAAATTTCCCACAGTCTTAGTTTTTATATGTGACGGAATCAGACATTACCTCGAGGTCATCATCGTCCACCTCACTGTAATGCTGGTGGTTGTCTGGGTTGTTCATCTTATCTAGAAGGTCAAGAGCGAGCCTCCTTGTCAAACCCGTCTGGGCCACATACACATGCTGCATGAAAACAAGACATAATTTGAGAATACTAGTTAGTGGTCTGACATCTCGTAACCTCACACACAAGTCCTTGCTAACTGGAACATCAAAATCCCTGCAGAAATGGATATCAAATCCAACTTTCACTGTTATAGAGTAATTAAACCACCTGCATTAATCATCACATTCCTGGGCCATCAGGATGAGACACCTTTCCTCAGAGACCTGCACTGTGTTAATGATGATATAAACCATCTTTTAGGAAGCAGCTGAACTGTCTGCTTCTTAAAAGATATTTTTTTTTTATGCATGCCCACAAGGCTGGAGCCTGAGTCTTCTTCCTCTGGACTGAGGCTTTGTTGACATGGTTAAAGAATGTAATTGCTAATAACTTTTCTTTAATACATAGACTGTAACTGGGTTTTAAACAACCATTGGCAATGGTCTGACTCTGACCCAAACAGCTAGAAATTCAGCCAAACCACACAAAAGCTCATTGGGCCAACTGAGATCCTCTACTTCTTTTTCTGGTCCTCAGGACTCACAAATGGTAATACAATAAATGCAATTTCTAATTTCAACTAAAGGAAGAAACTGTAAAAGACAGAACTCAGACATTTGAAACTTGGCTAACGTGCAAAATTTCCACTGTGAATAGGTTCAGGCTAAAAAACTGCAATACATTCTTTGTTGCAAACATTTCAGTCTCCTACTATATAATGTCTACCATATGTCGAAGAGAGCAATAAGAAATATTACCGATAGAAGTTTCTCTGCAGTGGGCCTCTTCTTTGGGTTCTTTGTTAGAGACACTTTGACAAAGTTATGGAAGGAGGTGGACCTGGGGAACATGAGGATTATGTTTTAATGTAATGGTCGTCACTATTATTGTGTAAAGTGTCATAATGTAATTGCAGAAAAGCATACTAATATTCTGGGGCACTCACCATTTGTTTTTGTCTTTTAACTTCGGAGGCTGAAAGCTGCTCTTCGACATCAAAAACAAGGCCCTAAGGAAAAACAAAAAACTTGGATTAAGAGTGGTTAAGACAGACTTAAAGAGGGAAATATACTTAAGTAAGGTGAACTTAAGTACAGTAACAAGTAACAAACTCTTCTTATAATAGCCTAAACGTAGTTTGAATTAAACAGGAACACCATTGAAGTAATGAAAAGACGTGATTACGTTAACATTACAGTAACACAAAAGGAGAAATTAGCCTAAGAATCATCTGAGAATGTTCCGACTGATCCTTTTTCGAGGAAAGTAAAACATACCTCATTGGGTGTAGGTCAAACATTGGAGGCTGTAGCTCAGCCAGCTCTATGGATGTGATGCCAACAGCCCAGATATCACACAGCTGGTTGTAGCCACCGTTCTTCTCCACTGCTGCTACTTCTGGAGCCATCCTGCACAAATTCAGGACAAGAATTCAGTGACGACTCTCCAAACATAAGGAAACAAAACTAGGTCAAAACCTAGTTTATATCTAGACCATATGGGCAATATGCCTTATCGCGGACAAATGGTTACCGGGATAGTCAGAGGTGTTGTCTATAAAAAAACTGTAGTATTTACTATCACACTGCAGCCTTTACCCTGCTCTGTGTCGGGGCTGAACCACACACACACACACACACACACTTCTTACTGTAGCCTAAGTAAGTGCAATAAAATCTTCGTGAGTAAAAAGCAAATATTTTATCAATACACCAGTTCAACAGGCATAAACACGTAGACAGCGATATTTTAATCTCTCTCTCATCCACTGCCGTTATGTTAAACACGCACACAACTCGCTAGTTCGGCTAATTAGCAAATTGTGACAAGATAAAATAAAAATGTATGAAGTCTAACTGTTATCTTAGTTTGCCACGTATCTGAAAATTTGGCATATTCTTGTAAAAAAGAGACAAACCAGTCCTCCCCAGTCTTTTAGTGGTAAGTCCACGACTAATTATTATGCTCGTCAATGACATTGGACCTCAACAGAGGAGGGAGGACAGGATGAATGATTGATACTGACTGATGTCTGTGAACAATAAATCTTTATTCTTTCTAAACTTCACTCAGTATGAGTTCATATAGTGACTTTGCTGTTGTAAACATAACTGTTGCTGCTCTACAAACAACATTTAACTTCAGCTGGAAACTGAAACTTAAGTCCCACTGGCATTGTTTCCTTGTGCTACTTTCAGATGATTTCCCCTTTCATAATGTGTAGGCCTATTACTTTTTGTTATTTAAGTAGTTAATCTTTTACGGGCTGCCCGGTTCCTTTCGGTGACCATGTTGAGCAATATTATAAATCATCTGATTCTGATACATGATCAAATATGCATCCCCTGCTTGCCAACCCTTTTGATTTCCCTGCCCCTCTTCCAGCTGTTCTCCTGGAGTTTCAATTCCCCCGATTTTTACATGAGGAAATATCAAATCCTGCCCATTATAGCCACTATATTTATTTAGAAATAGCCTTTGGTCATTGCTTGCGCACTCACGCGCGCACACACACACAGTGTGTCGTTCATCTGCATGTAGCATACTCTGACCGTGCTTGTGCATTAAAACTCCACAGTGTATTGAGGAAGTTAACCAGCTGATTGATGGGCAGGTAAACGCCTGTGTCAAGCATCTATCTAACCACTTGTAAACTTTGTAACCACAAACTGTTAGATAAAATATGGTGACACAGACAGTTGACTGGAAAATGTTCTAGTATCTGATTGCAAGTATTTAACAATTGCACCTATGAATAAACAAAGTTTGTTTGTTTTTTTAACCTATTCAACAAAGCCAAAGTCAAAGGCCCAATGGCTCATTTGATAAGGGTGACACACTCACCAGTAAGGGGTTCCAATGAAGGACTTCCTTTTGGCAATGGTTGCTGTTATTTTGGCTGCAACTCCAAAGTCAGCTGTAACAAGGTTTGACAGGGCTTTTCAGATTATGTAATCCACGTACGACTGAAAGCTACAGAAGAGTTCAGGTCCTTGAGAATTAAGATGCTAAAGAGCAACTTACCTAACTTCACATCTCCGTTGTCTGTAAGAAGTATGTTGGCACCCTGTTAAAAAATCCCATAAACATTTTTTTTACTGCAAGAAAATATATTCAAGAGGCCATAATAATATTTTATTATCATGAGATTGAGGCTGAAAATGCTGAGCTGATGTGTTCAACTGGTTCATAAAGTGCCAAATGTTGAACTTTCTCAGTAACATCTGGTCTAGCTGAAGCATTAACTGCTGGTCTGTTACTGATCTAACTGCCAGTAGAGTTGCACCAGTATCACTGCTTTTTGACAGTTCCACTGACTGTTTCTGTTGGCTGTGACTGACAGTCTCCCTGGTGGCATCCTGCGGTGAGAGTAAAGGAAACAGGAAGTGCTTGCTGCATAGAGCTGAGTAAAGATAATAGGTTCAGCCCTGACCTTCTGTGATAACATGAGACTGAGGCTCCAGTCTGTGTGCATGCACAAGGCGTGATCAACTTCAGCTCAACCTCAAAACCGCTGTAAGTGACACGTTTTCGAGTGAGCACATCCCCGGCTACACTTTGTGTGTGACTTCAGTTCACACCTCTGCAGCGCTGCTGCATCAGAGAGGTCAGACCTCTGGACTGCTTAAAGTGCCCATATTATAAAAAAATATATCACTTTTTCTGTTATTTTGTGTCTCTGGTGCTTCCACACGCATACAAACTTGGAAAAAAAAACATCCATGGTGGTTTTGAGTGAGATACGGGTTTCTGTATATAACCTGCCTTCAGTCTCCGGGTGAGCTGTTCAAAATCTGCACGGCTTTCTACGTCACTAGCCGAAACGAAGGGGCTAACCGCTAGCATGCGAGCGGTTAGCCCCTAAGAACTACTTACATGTCCATATTCCACGCAAAGTTGGAAGCGCGCCCTCGTTTAGAAGAAGTCTCCCAGCTAATCCTGCCTTGTACTGACTGAAGTTAGAGAAACAGCTAGTTAGCTGATGTGATCCTTACCTAGCTACTGCACATGTGCGACTCGCAACAAAGATGGAACAGAAGTGAGAGGTCTCACTCTGTAGCTAAAACAGAGAGCTCAACACACAGGGTGAAAAGAGGAGCTGCAGCAATGTGCAATACAACACAAATATGGTGTTTTTTGAAAATTAAACCATGTAAACCTATTCTGGTACAACCTTAAAATAAACTTAGCACAAAAAGTAAGGACATTTGTGTTCGGTAGATTATTTCTCTGTGGTAACAATGCTTTTTGGCAATGAATCTTATACCGTTGGAAAGCCTGTTTAGTTCCCTTTCAAATGGTACCTTGTTTGTAAGGAACATGCATTTGTGGGATGAGCAGCAGCGCTGAGTATGTGGGTTGCACCCATGAAAAATGTGCCAAATGTTCTCTGCCAATGCCAAACAGCTTATTCTGCCATTGACTCATTTGGTGTTTGGTGGATTGGATGATTGAAATTTGAAGAAACAAGACATATTGGCTAATTAATTCATTTCACAAACAGGAGCCTCAGTAGCGTGTGGAAGAACCATACACAGCCACAACAGCCTGGCACCTCCTCCTCATGCTGGTCACCAGCCTGGTCACACACTGCTGTGGGATGGCATCCCATTCTTCAACCAGCATTTGTCGCAAGTCAGCCAACGTGATTGTGTTGGTCACTCTGGCACAAACAACACGCCCAAGCTGATCCCACAAGTGTTCAGTGGGGTTGAGGTCAGGACTGCTGGCAGGCCATTCCATCCTCTCCACTCCCACATTCTGGAGGTAGTCTCTGATAAACCCCGCCCTGTGGGGGCGAGCGTTGTCATCTTGGAGGATAGAGTTCGGTCCCAGACTGTGGAGATATGGGATTGCCACTGGTTGCAGAATCTCATCTCTATATCTCTCTGCATTGAGATTGTCTCCAATGATGACAAGCCTCGTTTTTCCAGTGAGGAAGATGCCGCCCCACACCATCACACTGCCTCCACCAAAAGGTGTTACTCTATTGGTGCAGCAATCAGCATAGCGTTCTCCGCGTCTTCTCCACACTTTGGCCCTATGATCCAACTGCAGTAGGCAGAATCTGGAATCATCACTGAACATAACGTTTCTCCACATGTTCAGGTTCCAGTGCACATGTTTCCGACACCTGCGCACACGGGCCTGACGGTGAAGGGCATTGGCAGAGAAGATTTGGCAAATTTTTGGGCGCAACCCACATACTCAGTGCTGCTGCTCATCCCACAAATGCATGTTCCTTACAAATGGGGCACATTTAAAAGGGAACTAAACAGGCTTTCCAACAGTATAAGATTTATTGCCAAAAAGCATTGTTACCACAGAGAAATAATCTACCAAACACAGATTTCCTTATTTTTTGTGCTAAGTTTACAATTATGAACCTGAAAATGAGCATAATATGGGCACTTTAAGGAGCAACAACAGTTTACAGTGAAATTAATTGTTTTCAAGCTGTGCAACTGCTGCATCTTTTTGTCAGTTTCACTCTTCATCTTTTCTTTTTATCTGTTTGTGTTGGCATGAGGCAAAGTGTCAGCGTGTGGCATATAACAATAGGTCTGAACTGGATAAGATTAAGGCTAAAAGAGAACAAAACAAAGTAGAAAAGATAGGATACCTTGATGTCACGGTGCATCTTGCCCTTGCTGTGCAGATATCCCAAACCCTGTAAAGGAAATGAATGTATTCAGTAATGAGTTCAACTGATGTTCCAAACAGTGAAATATTCTTTTTTTAATAAATGATTTAAAAGTGCAATTACCTGTATGGTCTCTCTGCAGACATATGCTATCTGAAGCTCCGAGAGAGGTCCCGTCACTATAACACAATTTCATTCCATGTTTGCAGGGCAAGGATTAAGGCAGAAATAAGTTTTACAATGGATATACAGTATTTAAAAAACATTTTATGACTGCATCTTTCTAGTAATGAATAGCTCACCATGATAAATGTCCTGCAGAGATCCTCCACCACAGTACTCCATACATATCCAAAGCTTCTCTCGACTGATGACATCAGAGAAAATGATTACAATAGGTGCTTACTAACTGCTTTGCTAGTTAGCTAGACACACTTATTATACAGCTAAGTAACTATTTTGACAAGTAGCAAAAGATAAGCAGCACAAGCATTCTACAAAGGTGTCTTGTTAAACAATGCTGCACAAACCAGCAATCCTTCCTGAAACAACTTAATAAACGAGGTTAAGTACTGGATGTCTGAGAAGAGAGGGGTGAATAGAAAAATGATGACAACCCTCTGACAATTAGCTAAAAATAAGACCAGTGTGACTGTGACACTTTCCCAGCAGAGGTGAGGATACTGTACTGTACACTGCCTCAGATTCCCAATTACAACTGTGCTACTTTTCAAACCTTTTAGCTGGACATGGAAATTATTTTAGGTCAGGAAACAGGTCTGAAGGGAAACTTGATTCCCCCACAAAACTGTGGTTCTTCTAATACAATTTATCGAGTTTTATAAAAATTAACGCATGGTGGGTTGCTCATTAACATTTTACAGTAACCATTTGTGCTCTATGCGGCGAGACTGCATAAGACATGCCTGCTGTGATAAGACATGCATCTCTCTGGACTAACAGCCATATAAAACAGATCAGAGGCTCATATTCCAGTTAAACCTGCTGGAAGTCTGAGGCAGTTTTGGGCGGACCGGCCCTACTTCCTCTCAGATACCGGCCACAAGACATAGGCTCCGTTAAAACATAAGAGCTGCATCCTGGCGCTGAAGGGCCTAGTCAGCACTACGAGTTAGTTGAAAGGTTGAGTCACACTTTCACAAACAGGTGTGACTAAGTGATTAATTACATCATGTGAGTTTCAGGCAGTGGCTCCGCCTCATTAAATGCTTTTGACAGTAACATGAATTCCACAAATGTTACACCTTGGTCTGGCTGCGAGAAAGAAGAAAATACTGAGTATAAAATGACAAAGCGGGAGTATTTTAAGCTGGCTCTTACCAGAGGTAGCTCCCAAAGTAGGCCACAATATTGTGGTGCATGCATTCCTTCACCATGAAGATTTCCTGCTGTATGATGGAAAAGTCATCCCCTGGAAACAGAGGGAGAAATCACACAGACACATGGACAAAACGTTATATTTTCATTTTCTGCCAGGGAACAGTTTCATTTTAAAATGAGACATTATCCATTTGGAAATAAACACCTCACAAAATTATTGTGATTCATCTCCAGAATACAATTTATGTTTTTTTTTTACACTAGAACAAACCTTGAATTTGAAATGTTGAAAAAAAAAAAAAAACACTCATAGCATTTCAGATGATACAAAGGTTGTGCACACCTTAAACTTTAGGTTTTAGAAAACACTTAAATATTTCTATTTAGTTTGCCGAACTCAAAACCACAGAACAAATTCTTCCCATATTTCCCTCTGACTATATGGTTCAATATTTCATCTCTGTGTAAATACAGCAGATTATAAAACAGCCAATAAAAATAGAAGGAACACCTTGTACTTTTAAAGTTTATGTGGTATAGGCTGATATCCAGGCCGCTTTCCAGTTCAGCAAAGCACTCTAACACATCCGACCAGTAGGAAGTAAGAAGACTAAAATATGTAAGCCCAGCTGCTCCCAATTGTGCGGAGACGTAGTCCTGGAATACATTAACAGGAGGTTAATATCTACCAGACTCTGCCAGCTTCAGCACTCTATCAACAGACTGTCATCAAAGGCATCGGTCCAGATTAAGCTCATTTAATGGATACAATCTCTGCCACAATTTTTATTTTTTTTCTACATATGGTTAAGTGTGTCAATTCTGGTCTTTTGATGGATACATTCTGTAATAAATATCAGCTGTCTCACAAAATAGTATCAAGCTAGGTTTGGCAACTACCACCAGCTGTGGCCTGAAGACAAAAAGAAGTTGTTGACCTGCACTTTACTGCGATACATAGCTCCAGGTGGCTTGTGGTCTAGCCAAATTAAAATGATACAGGGGCATTTTCATTTTGGAAGAAAACATCTCTGGATATACATCCTGGACCACAGAGGCATTTTTTCGAGCACACAAACAACGTTTTTACCCAATGAAAAGAGCAGTCCTGTTTTCAGTCTGTCTGGGTGGGGTTAGGCTCTCTCACACGAGCCTCTGAATTAAAGTCTGCTTGGAATGCCAACACGTGCATAACTTTCCAGCTGATAAACAACAAACTGGTGAATTTCCATTTTCTTTAAACTTATCATCAGCTACGAATTTGGATATTTAGTCACATCAGAAGGCTTGAGATAATGTAACTATTAGCCTAGTTGTCTAAACTACATAAAATAACAAAAACTATGTACCTGCATCCCTTGTGACCATGAGTGTACATCCAACTGGTTTTACATGGTAGCTTTGGATGCATCTACTAATATAGGACATTAAATAGCTTGATTCAACTTCCTGCTTAAATCCTCTTCATGAGATTTCTCTCATTTACTCAGCACCCTGTCACAGTCCTGTCTCTGCACGCTTGAGACCTGGCTTCAATGATTCATTACTACAAGCTAATTCTGTCCATATCTTTTTATTACTCTTGTTACAGAGGCTTGACAAGTCTGTAAAAAGAATAAATGAAGTGTGCTCAAGAATGTCAACAGAGGCTATGTTAAAGTGCCAATCATTCAATTTGAACTCCTCCCTTCTATCTGTAAAATTAGAGATGAATGTCTCAGTCTCACAGAAGCTAGTGCTTGACACTGCTTTGATGAGGACGAACGTGAACGTATTCTTTGTTTGTTATATAATGCTAGAGAAAAGTTACAATTTTGGGAACTTATTAATTATTGTTTCATTTTGTGTCATATCAGAGGAGGAACTACTGTTGATCACAAACATTTTCAACATGGTTGACAGAGAGAAAATTGTGCAAGCAGCCACAAAATTTTGAGCAAGGGTTATTTCAGTGACATGAATTTGAGCTTGGTAAAAAAAAAAAAAAAAACATAAGACAATATTCTCTTTGAGTTGAGGTCTAGGCCTAAGAGTGTAGCCACTTCCTCTCAGACTGAGCGCTTCCCTATGCTCTCCGAATATACACACCCTCGCTTATTGCTTCAATTCAGTGTGTTAGAGGTATTCTATGTTAAGTCTTGACCAATCTCACGCTAATATGGTTTGATAGATGTTCTGTCAGTTTATACATAAGTTTATCTTTAAATTAAAAAGAGAAAACAGATCAATAATTACGCACCATCCGAGGAGATTCGAAAACCTTTCCAAAAGTTACTGCTTCTGTTCTGACATAGCCCCGTATATAAAATAAATGTAACTGCATGCAGAGATGAGAGACATTGTTCCACACCCAAACTGCTTGCAGCAGAATTTCTAATGGAAACAGCCAGGAGTCGGGTGCCAACTTCTCAGGGACAGTAACGACAAAACACAACGGAAATGACAGAAAAAGAGAAAATTACTTGTCATAAGAAGAAAAGAGGTATAGTGAGAGATGTAATAATAGTGTTTAAAAGAAATGACTACTACAAGTGTGTACACTGCAAGAGGAAAAGAGAAATAAAGAAAAAAGTTTCTTTCCCCATCTTCACTCAATAGTCAGTGAGTAAAGACCAACACTAATTTGGTCTTAAATAGTTATTTACCATCCAACTAATCAGATTAACCTGCAATGTGCCCTACAGTCCCTCCAGCCAGAGAGCTTCACCACTCCTATCTCCTTTCTCTCTCTGCCCCTGACTTCATAGCACCGTCACTCCTCCTGGTCAAACCTGTTTGATTCTGTGGTCCGCCTAAAGCTGTTTACCTGAAGCTCAGAAAGGAGTGACTCTTTGAGGTAGGGGGGTAAAGTAAAGAGAGTCCTGCTTAAACATGAACAGAGATAATATGAATGGTCTTTAAAGACACTTTGATAACCTGCTGAGGGCTATTCAACTGGGATACATGTACAGGAACATAGCTAGGGCCATTTTTGACTAGAAAATGTAACACTGCTCTAAACCTATTTAACATAAAACTTAGCTGTACACTAAGCCTATTTCCACTCTTTATCTGTGTATTATTTCTGTACTCCTTATTTATCATTTAAGTTTGCACAAATGATATTTACTACGAATGTAGATCAGGGAGTGTGTTAGAATTAATTGTTTGCGTCACCTTTCAACCAAAAAAGCTTGTGTTGCTTCTCCAGTGTGAGGAAAAAAACTAATCGATTAATCAGGAAAGTATTTAGCAGATTCATCGAGAATAAACAGTAATTGTAATTTGTGCCCCAGAGTGCAGATTTACTTCTATTTTTAATAGAATTTTTAGGATTTATTTCTATTCTCAAAAGTCATGACAGACTGTGCCACAGGCCTCCGTAGATGGCGTGCGCGCTACGAGCATGCACGCAGACGTTTATGCTCAACGCATTGTTCGTTGCAGTATTCTCCGAAACGCCAGGGGGCATACAGACAAAACAATCTGTGAATAAGCAAGAAGTAGTAGAGAAGAAGAGAGCGGAAGTAAAGGAAAGTAGGCTGCCTGGCAACAGTACTAAACACATCCATGATAACCACCGACGTACCGCCAAGCATTGCATTTGTGCAATTATTAATGTTACTGCCACTTATCTCCAAGTGGAAATAACTGTCTGCCTCTTGATGTTACCAACACTCTTTCTATAAGGGCCGTTTTTTTTTTTTAGCTTTGACAAAGCGATCCCTCATGTTTTTCCACACTCTCCAGCAAAATACTTCTTTTCCCAGTGTGGTGTCTCTCTCTGACCACATATTTAAGGCTGTTTGACTCCCTGTGGTCTGTACATGGAGAATCATACAGATTTTTGTACAGGCAAACTTGCCCAACCAGTCTTCCCAGCCAACCATGCCGAAATGAAATGCGCAGCGCGTGCCGGGTTACAAAAAGGAGGTGCACGACCTCGCGCCGCAACTTGAGAAACATTCGCGCTGGAAACGAGAGGCGGTGACATAATTTAATGGCTTGCGCCGGGAACACCACAGCTACCATTAACCAAGCAATATCCCCCTGATCTTCTGCTTCATACACACACACACACACACACACAAATCCCCCCTCCTACTATATTCCAGCAGAAAATGAATCGCCTTTAATTAAGAGCACTACACCCCTACAGACTTATCAGGAAGTTAAAAAAGCGACCGTTTGAAATTACAGCTCAGATGTTATGATGACACCTGAGGAAAACAACGCATGTAAACTTCGTACAAAAACATACCCACAACCGCTCACTGCCAGACTAGCACAAACGGTGACATGATGAATGAAAGAGAAAACAAGCATAAGTGAATCTCTTCCTTCACTGACTGGTAATCATCTCAGCTCGGTCTGGTTGCTGGTGGTACAAAGCCCTCATCGTAATCCCACTAATCTGGAACGGTCACTAGGTCAACAGCAGCACAGACACCAAAGCCAGGCACAGCCAGAAATGTCCTCCTCTCCTTCTTCACATGAAAGATCTCAAGTGACATCGCTCGTCATATTAACTTATAGATAGACATGGTTCTGGACTCTACATACTGTTATTTTGAAAATTGAAACAAAAATATGTAAAAACAACAATGGGGCTATGATCACATACATATTTGCAGTCATGAGTATTGGCACTGTACAACAATATTTTCATTTGTAGTCTTTTTAGTACTTTTTGTGCATTCCATTCAAAACCCTGGAAAATACTAGACTTATTTTTCAGACTTTCTCAGCTCTGACAAACACATTTTTCCCTCATTGTGATGAGAAAAGCGGAGATAATGAGAAGATCACTCTTACCTGGTTCCAACTTTATGATCTTCACCGCAGCAAGCTCCCCTGTTTGTATGTTTCTGGCCTGAAAGACACAACAGCACAATGGTCAGCAAGGCTATCACAATACTGCCGTTACTGCTTTAATCAGAACTTGTATTCCAACTGTTCATGACAAAACTAGAAGTTTGATTAGTCGACCTACAGAAAAATAATTGCCAACTATTCTGATAATTCATTAATCATTTTTTCACACACAGCACACAGCCACTCAAATGTGAGGTTCTGTCACTTGGACCGTCAGCTGGACAAAACTAGAAATTTGACAACATCACCATGGGTTTTAGGGAATCATTATGGAATGGAATTTCATTTTCTGATATTTTATAGACCAAGTGATGAATCTACTGAGAAAAACAGCAGGGACCAATTTAGGATTGTTGGTCAGACAAAACAAGCACTTTGCTGATGAGCACTTGCAACTTGTAATTGGGGTTTTTTCACTATTACACTGTCACTATTTCCTGTGTTTTCTACTTAATATTTCTAAGCTAAACTTTTGATTGAAAAAAAAAATTAACAAACAGATTCATCAATAATGAAAATAATCGTCAGTTGCAGCCTTGAATATTACATAACATGATACTGTATTCTGATGGAACATCGGTTACAATTTTGGCCTACATAACCCTTAAACCAATAAATGCTATTTAGTTGATCCTTTCGCCTCTGAAAAAAGTGGAGCGGAAACATTCAACTGTGGGATACAAATGCCAGCACCTCCTCCAGTCAAATTCAACATCATTACATTCTTGAGTGAAGTAGTAGCTCAAACCTAAAGTCTGCTTAAACAAGCATCATCACCATTGCTCATGCTGGACAGTGTAGACCTTTAAATATCCCTGCTGTAGATGACTTGAGAGTCACTCAATTTTAGAGTAGCATCATTTTGTTCACTCTTGATATTCTTTTAGTTTCTTCTGTATATTTGGGCAGTACCATCAGTTTGGTACTTTGTTATGTCAATGGCAACATCCCAATGGTTATTAGATTTAAAAACATCCATCATTTGTGAAATTTCTATCTTAAAGTAGTTTGCACTGATTTCCAAATCCAGGTCAAGACGGGATGCTCCCTAATCCGTAGGAGTGAAGTGATGGGACGAGCAACTAAATCAACCGTAAACCACAAGACCCTCCAAGTATGGCCACCTTTCAACACAGGGAATGTGCTGGTGATTCGTACACATAAACAGAATAACACACAGAGCTTATACGTGTTCTGCAGCTGACACCGCAGGTGCATACACACAAACAAAGAACAGAAAACTATTATACAAAAAATGTTCACATGGGGCTGCGATTCAGCAGTATATGTACTGCTCTATGGCACATTTGTTCAGCTTTCAATTGTGGGAGTCAGTGAAGTAAAGACCACCAATACATGCTCACAACCTGTGTCTATCTTTACATTTCCTGAAGTAGCTAAAGTCAACCTGAGAACTAAACCCAGAAAGGGGAAGTTCTGAAATGACCATTCAAATAGTATGTGATTCAGCAGACAACACAAGCTTTAACAACCCCAAACAACCTTTACCTGGAGGAAGGAGTATTCTGGCATGTAACCTCTAAGATCTGACACAATATCAATCACCATATCTACATAGATCTAAGGTTCACTGTACTGTAGTGAAAATGTAGACGCTGACTCAATAAGCACGAAAATGTTTCCTTGCATCCAAATTTTAATAACTTCAAGTAAGTTCTGGCACACTAAAGGAATAGTGAAGAGCTAGGGCTGCTCGATTACGGAAAGAATCATAATCACGATTATTTTGGTCAATATCGAAATCACGATTATTTTACACGTATACTCGTTGACTTTTGGAAAGAAGTTATTATTGAATTTAAAAAACAAACAAACAGTGAAACAGTTAAACAAATCAACAGTAGAGGATGGATACCCGAACCGAGCCCTGGACAGATATTTAGAAATGATGCTCGGGTTCGGGTCGGGCTCTGTCACATCAGCGCGATAAGGCATTGAACATTTTAAATTAAACAGCTTATTAACGTGCGCTTGTTGCCCCGTGTGCGCTGATGCGCTCATCTGTTGACATTTGCGAATGCCTTCCTACAGTTGCTTAATAAAAGCTTTCTACACAAACAAACATACATGTCATTAGTATGAGAAAAAAAGAGATTTTAACTGTGTCGGGCTCGGTTACTGCTGTCGGACGCGGGCCGGGCTCGGACAGAAAAATGCGGCCCGATCTGCACTCTAATCAACAGTGAAAACACCTTGAACTGTGACATTTCCTCTCCATTCAGAACACAGGACAAAATAAGAGTTGACTTGCAAAACGTAATGTGCTAAATAATCGTCTTTCTCGATTACTCCGTTTTTGGGATCGTTAAGAGCAGAAATCGTAATCACGATTAAATATCAATTAATTGCACAGCCCTATGAAGAGCAGAGCATAAAAAATATTTAACTCTTATAAACACGTTTATAAAGTGAGTATAAGTGACCGTCAGTGTGTAGGATTCATTGGTTCCTTCTTTGTCATCCAACTCTGACTCAAGCACTGACAAAAGCAGATCTAGTATCAGTACTCCACTCACCTACATTACTGGCCTTTTGTAGATACTGTTACTGGCATTTCATCTGCTAATGCAAACTCAAAAAACTTGCTTAAATTATTTCTTTAAATAACCAAAAGATTCTGCTACATAATGCGTAGTAAACCTTTAAGAACTGATTCTAAAAGAAATTCCAGCATTTAAAAGGATATTATAACAACAACCTATGCTGAGAGCCAGGGGTATGACATTATAATGAAGATAAATGAATCATTATCTCCAGTAATAATACAGAGCAATATGATTTAATTAATTAATTAATTAATAAATCATCCAAGGCGAGGAATGCTGTGTCCATTAAAAGTCAACTGAGCACAGCAGGCCAAAGGAGGACTTTTTCCCAATTGAAGGTGTTTCTGCTGTCAGTGCGGCCCGGAACACACCCATAGTGAAACGCATGTTTAGACAGGGGCCTGATCATATTTAAGTCCGCTGCAGCCCTTAGCCTGCGAGCTGTGGGAGAATACCAGGCGCAGCATTCCACCAGTGGCCTTGTCTGGGGGTGGGGGCTGGCCAGAGAGGCTTTGTATGAAGAGGGACCATGACAGGCTGCCTCAACTATCACACCCTGGATCAGATAGATCGTCTGTTTAGCTGTGGCAGATGGATAAACAAGAACATTCCCCAGCAAAACACACCTCCCTACAGCCAACAGACAGTGAAAAATGTGGATACATCTTGTTTAGCTGGACAGTTTCTGTATAGACTTAATTTATTTTTCTCGTATCTCTCATTCAACATTTTGTTAGTGCAATGCAGGAGCACAGTGCCATCTTTATGTTTGTGTTTATATTACAGTACACGCCAACTAAGAATTTATAATCATTCCTCCAGTAACTTTCCTCAAAAACTGCATCCACTTGATACGAATACAGCCATAAAGATATGATAAAAACTGGATTTTACAGTACAGAAATGTTTTAACACTGGGATGTCATGTTCTGAGCTGTTCAGTCTGCTTGTTTGACTCTTGAATAATTGTAAATGTGTACATGTTGCTGTCTAAATGTAAATGTAACAGACTGCACTCTTACCCAATTTCATCTGAGTTACCTAAAAACAAAACTGAAAGGCTAAAGGCAGTAAATAAATAAATAAATAAATAAATAAATATAGTACATGAATGGTTACTTCTTTTTCCTCTAAAGTAACAGATATCAAAATACTGTAGCTTATAGTCTGGCAATATGTATTTTAACATAATCACCTGCACCATCATGTCAACGATACTGAGTGCAATTTGTAGACCTACAGTACAGATTATTTAAATGTATTAACTTATTATTACTTATTGTATTTCTACTCAATCTATATGTCTTTGTTCTGTTGTGAAAAAAGCTCAATAAACAAAGTAAAAAAAAAAAGATTCTACTCAATAACTCATAGTTAGCCAAAATCCATTTTAGGGAAAGATTACCGCGGGCTTTAATACATGCTTTAGACCAGTGATGGGTAACATTCTCTCCACGGCAGAAAGAAAAAAAGTGATGTGGATAAAATGGACAAGCAGGTACAAGCATTGGTCTCACTGAGCCTGAACAGTCAAACGGGTTCAGGAAATTGTTTCACTTAACTGTGATGCAGCTTGCACAACCAGTAAAACAACACTAGGGCTGCAACCATTATTTTTATTATTGATTAATCTGCTGACTTTATTCTTGATTAAATGACTAATAATTTAGTCGATAAATTCTCAAAAAATAGAGAAAAATGCTCATCATAGTTTCTCATAGTGACATTTTCAAATTGCTTGTTTTGTACCACCAACAGTCCAAAACCCAAAGATATTTCATTTACTATCATATATGACCAGGAAAAAGTAAGATATTTGAGGAGCATTTGACTGAATCAATCAAGCCATTACAGATTACTTTTCTTTTGATCTAATAATCGATTAATTAACTAATCAGTCTCTTATATCTCACAATTAATATATTACACAGCAGCTTGTTTCATGTGGCAGTATTACATGGTTAGGTACAATATGATTCCCACCCTCATTAAGCAATGTGGTTTCATCTGCGGTTATTCCTGCCAATAAGTGTATTTTAGTAGGCAGCTTCTGCCAAATGTGTTGGCCACATGTTATCATGACTTACAAAACAAACAACCCTCTGTCTTCAATTAAGTTGATTTGTCATGTGACGGTAAACAAAGATATGTCCAGCTCTAATGACAGGATGTGGGAACTTCACTGTACCTTGTACACGTCTCCATATGTGCCACTTCCCACCCTCTGAATGAGCTCAAAGTCATGCTGAGGGTTCCTCCTCTGGATTTCACCGCTTGGCCGAGGAAAGATATCCATGGTAGCTTGAACCAAACGATCCTTTACATTTAGTTGATACAATCTGGTGGCGGTGGTTTGATGAAGCAAAGGTCCTAAATATAGATGTTAATCACCGTTACTCAGACGGTCCTCCCTCGTGCTCCATGCCCTGATAGAGAGACATATGAAAAGTTTTGGAAGAAAACTGTTAAGAAAACCTTAATGTGACGTTATGGAAAAGGGATACTGGTAACACAAAGTTGAGAAATATTTCATCTGTGCGTGTATTTTGGACTATTACCCCTGACCATTGCATAAATTATACATACTGCAAACTTTTGCACATCCCCTGATCAATAGCATTGTATACCCTGCAATAAACCGTACAGCCTTCCTTCTTATCCCTTTCTGAAACATTATTATTTGTTCTTTTATCTATTCTGCGTTTATGTTCTTGACTAACGTTATAGCAGTACTTTGCCTCATTGTTGGTTCATTTTTAATGTTTATTGTATGCAACAAATACACCAAGGCAAATACTTTGCAAGTGAAAACTTGCTTTGGTAATAAATCAGATTCTGACAATCGCAACAGAAAAGATGAAGATATTCTGTCACATATCGTGACATCTGCCAGCCAACACCAACAGCTTAACCTAGAAATGTAATTCCTTATAAACTACTAACGTTACTCACATTAAAGTTACTCATAGCTTGTCCTACACATTAAAATGACTAGGGTATAACGTTAGCATGGACACTGTGGTCATTCCAGCAAATAGCCAGAGCCAGGTCTAACGTGAGTTAGGGAGCTTTAGCATCCAGGCAAGTGAGCTAACAGCTAGCGCTAATGCTAACTAGCAAACGTTAACTTAGCTTTGCCACTGGTTCTAACTTCAACTGTGCCTACCTTTTACAATGCAAACACCGTGGCGAGTGTGTCTTGCATTTTAAGTCTTTTAGAGGCCTTTAACCGTACGATGGCGTCGAATAGTAGCACAAAAAAGAAGAAAAGCGTCCCCTTTGTTATCGAGGAAACAGTAATAAACTTCAGTTGGCTGTTGCTGTTCACTCCGTCTCCTACGGTGCAACAGCAACGCAGACGTTAACGACAGTCGAGTTCGGTCCTCGCACGAATTGCAGCATTAAGTTTAACCGTTGACATGTCATTTCCCTCTGCTGACAGTTTTAGAGAAGCCTCGCACTCCTGTGTTAAATATGAACGGTAAACTACATCAATAATTTCAAGTATTACTCTTAAATGTATTCCCCCAAAAAAAATCTGCCGAAAAAGCAACAGTCTGTTGCTAATCTCTGTGGAGTCGATCCTGCTGCATTCATGAACTCCTCGAAAGATCTAAACTCTCGAAAGAAAAAAGGAATACCTAGAAAATGTCGGGTGCCATAGCCACAATCAAGTATTAAATTGACTTTTTTGCACCAATTACTGCTACTGGTAGGGATTTTTTGTTTCAGCACATACATGCCAAAAGTATTGCAGAAGGTTCTGACATCCCCAGTTTTTAATTAGGTACATTTACTCCACTACTGTAATCAAGTACAAGTCTTAGGCACTTGTAACTTTCTGCATAGTACTGCATAGTAGAACTATTGAACTTTTTACTCCACTTCATTTATCTAGTTACTTTGCAGATTTGCAAATATTAAAAACCTAGAATGACAAAATGAAATATAATGCATTTGTTATACAGTAAATTAAACTACTGGAAAACCCATATAAAATAATTTAGCTACAATCAGCTCCACCTTGGTTAGCGACAACATTAAAATACAGTAATATTAATCATGCAGTATAGTATAACTTTGACAGAGACTATTTTGCCTGCATAGTGGATACTTCTTTTGCACTTTTATAATTTGAAATGCAGGGCTTTTATTTGTAAAGCTGTACTTTTTACTCCACTACATTTATTTGACAATAATAGTTACTTTTAACATTTAAAAAAAAAAATTGCTTATATGACACGATGTAGTACTATACTACCAATCTACCCAGTAGTATAAAAGTATTTAATATAATTGGCTCCACATTGCCGAACTACAACATTAAATTTATCTCACATGGGCTATTTGTTATTTGTTAGTGATAAAAAACAGAATAATATAATAGTACTTTATATAGTACTTTTACGTTTGATACTAAGTACATTTTACTGATAATATTTCTGTATTTTTAATTAACATTTTGAATTCAGGACTTTTAAAGGATACTTATACCACCACCTACTAGGCATAGGCTACATCAGTATGTAGAGTAATTTCTGTAGAGATATTTTCGATAGTACGCGAAGGCAGCACGTTTACCATTTTCTGTGTAATTACCGCCACCTACCGATGGAAGCTGTAAATACATGTTCATAGCAGACTCAATGAAAGCGACTGGAACTCAATTGCAACAGCCATACTTCACATTCTCAGTGGTTGCACTCATTCTAACACAATGCCCGCTGAACCACATTAATTTTCTTTTCGCAACTTTAAGCTGCTACATTACACTGAGTAGGAACAACAGACAACAGCGCCCCCTGGCTACATGCATGAGTCCTGCATCACGCTGGGAATAAAAGCTCCATCATCCTCCTGCGATACGAGCATCGTTTTGGTGGAGCTAGGACATCCTCCCAACCCTTCGACACTCATGACTGCCGACTAGGGTCGCTCTCTAACGGACAAACAGAGGGATATAAAGACAGTATTATGGCAAAACACCGTAAAGACAGAGACAGCTGGGGTGAGTGTACGTACAATATTTGATATTTCATGCGTTCCCTGACGCACATACATTTTTTTTTCTTATTCCTGTCGAGGCGAGGGTGTAAGCAATGCAGCCAATTAGATGTTTATTTCTGACTCCACCATAAAGGGCTTGTTTTTCTTTCGACAAAATTGTGCCCAGTGTGTATTTATTTTGATCCTCATAATATCTAATATTACCGATGGTGAGAAATATACATATTTTTTATGTTTGTCACTGAATGGATATCGGCCAATAGAGCATAAGCTAACAGACATTTTCACCATTTAAATCTGTAGTGATTTTTTTTTTTTTTTCAATGAGCAGCATACAGGAAATACTCTGTTTGGTTGGTCCAGGCCCCAATAAGGCCTGGAAATAACCTTCTGATTTTATTGTGTTTATCACACTGAGCCTGTTATGATGCTCTGTGGTGCATCTGGCATCCAATTATGTAATATTGCATCAGTGGAATACCTTGTCACTATTATCACCATCATCTTTATACTAATCATTACTGCTATCATAAGAATCACCTCCACCACTATGATTGTAATGATAACGAGCATCCTAATTGTCACTGACATCACTCTATGGCTCATGTTAACTTTAAATACAGGCCTGCAAGGAGAGGAAAAAAAGGGAACTGCATGGCTCTATCAAGGTTGAGGAAAAGGGGGGAAATGCTGCTGTTTGTCATGAGAGAGTTTATCTGGTTTGACCCACTTAAAGCAGACAGTGCTTCTGACGTCGTCGGTTTGTTTTAGGAGCAGAAGCAACATGATCAGGTTAACCAGGGAAAGGCTCGTCCCGGGCCCGGGTGAGGCCTTTGCAGGAGATGTGAAGTCAAACTGACAGTCCTATTCAGGCCGAAGAGGAAACCGTGGCTGATTCCTCCTTAAATTATGCATTCCTGGCACCCTGCATTAATCTTTTAGCACATTCCCAAATTTGTATTGTTATTCCTTAATCTGTCCCAGTGCCTTTGTAAGATGTATAGACATGCTTAATTACAACCTTAAAATGAACATCACAGCTGCACAGATTGAAGTAAGTGACGTGTATGGATTTTCTTCTTTTTAAAACCTCAGAAATCCTTTTGTTCATTGCAGAATGTGCATGGTCAGACACAAGTTTGTTGTATAAAGCATGCATTACATGAACGGGATTTGGAAGCTAAAATTCCCCCAATCTGGGCATCCGGACGTTCATGCAGCTCACACTTCATGGGACAGCAGAGATTAGAAACCCACTGAGTCACTGCCAGGAAAGCGCCAGAAAAAGCTCTGAATGCACATGATCTCATTTGACACAAACAGATGGGGTGGATTGCATGGCATGATTCATTATTAGTATTAACAAGCTTGCAGGCGATGCTATTGATCTGGTGCTAACAGGAAGGAATAATGGACTCAAGTTTCCTGTTTCCTCGCCTTAATGGACCACTAAGTTTGCTTTTCATCACTGTGAATAAGTTCTGGCTGATCGCTCATTCATATAATAACATATTAGTTGACATTCCTCATATAGACATAATACCATTTTAGTTGACTTTCCTTATACTGTATAGGCCTAACAACATTTTAGTTGACTTTCCTCATATAGGCCTAATAACATTTTAGTTGACACAAGTGTGTGTAATTCAGGCCTGTGTGTAATGTGTGTATTAACAACAGAGTGAAAAACACTGTAATTTCCCCTTGTGGAATTAATAAAGTATATATCATTATTATTATTATTTATTATTAACTACAAGTAATTATGTAGGAAAATACCAGCAGCATCAACATGATCATTTGTCTGCATGCAACCATATTCAAAGTTAAAAATGTTAAGTTAATGTTCATTTTTCCGTCTTTCAGGGACATTCCCCAGAGCACTACTCCATTACTGGAATCTTTTTCCCCTCTGTCTTGTGCTCCAGGGTCCCTCAGTGATAAAAATGTCTATGACTGGAGCTCAGAGGAGGAGGAGCCGGATGGACGGGCCCGGCCCGTGCAGGTGCTGCTGGTCAAAGACGACCACACCTTCGAGTTGGACGAGGCGGCGCTGAGCCGCATCCTGCTGGCGGAGGAGGTCAGAGACCGAGAGGTGGTGGCCATCTCTGTGGCTGGAGCTTTCCGCAAGGGCAAGTCCTTTCTCATGGACTTTATGCTGCGTTACATGTACAACCACGTAAGTGTCTGGGTCTATGCAGGGGATGGAGTTGAGCTTTTGAATCTGGAGAATACTCAGATTATTTTGCTGCTGTTTTGTATTTTTCTGCTACTTTAAATATGAGGACTGCGGTTTGACTTTTGTATATTGGGGTGTGACCAAACTCACCAGTCATTTTCCACTGAGGCTGCCAATATCTGATATTTTGCTATACTATTTTCATGCAAAAGATAATATTCATTCATTCAATTCCCCTGTGTCAGGGTGGAAAAGTCTGTGATTTAGCTCATTGTTGGATATTTAAAAGTTGCATTTAAACAAAGACTTGTCACATTTGTTCAATGATTACAATTTGGAAGAGTGGCCAGAAAATAATAGGATGCAGTACATAACTGGATGTAAATAAATGAATAGGTAAATAAATAAAAGCATGGTTAGGAATTAAAAAGAGTAATAGAAGGTTTTAGACTGCTTTGTTGTAGTTAAAGGAATACCCATCAGTTTATTGGTACTACTGTAGGGGGGGGCTTGTATATACATGTATTTTAATATGTATTATATTATAATATTATAAGATATTTAAACCATTGAACAACCACTTCTGCTCACATTGTGTTCAGGCATCAGAAGGCTGGCTCGGAGAAGCAGACGAGCCACTGACGGGCTTCTCCTGGAGGGGGGGCTCAGAGAGGGAGACCACAGGGATCCAGATCTGGAGTGAGGTCTTCCTGGTGGACAAGCCAGATGGAAAAAAGGTAAAGACCTGTGACTGTATGCCATTCTCTAGATAGTCTAGATTATTACAATGCAACAAGGTATAATGAGACATTCATCATTAAATATGACATATATACTTTACCTATATCTTTATTAACCTTTTTCTGTGTTTTAACACTTCCTTTTCTACATTTGTATCCGTCTTGACAACAGGTCTGCCCCTTGCCACATATTCAGTCACATGCATTCACACTTAGAAGCTGCCCAGTAAAACCACACTTGAAGGAAGCCATTTCTGCATTTAGAGACTTCTATCCAGCTCATTTTTTGCACCTGCATCAGCCAAATGTCTCCCTCTTTAGTCTGCACAGCTAAAGCAAGAGTGCTACTGATTGTCAGCTTTACGTTTCATGCAAATGAATTGTCCTTTCGATATTTATTTTAAATCAAGATCAATTTGGCCCTTTCAAGATCTTTTCTCCATTTAAATCTCCATTGAAAATCAGTCTGACGACCTCACTCATTTTTCTTGCCTATAAGTATCCTGCCACTAAAGGACTTCCAGGCTTTTCCAATCCCTCACACACTATTACAACAGTGCAGTAGAAGCGTGAGAAACCCTGCAGCAAAGGTCAGTGTGTTCGTCTGTTTCATTTCACAGGTCGCTGTATTGCTAATGGACACACAAGGCACGTTTGACAGCCAGTCGACGCTGAGGGATTCAGCCACTGTGTTTGCACTGAGCACAATGATAAGCTCCATGCAGGTACGTTCACCCATCTGACCCAGCTTTGCTTTAGTAAAGGCTATTTATAGTTATGTGAATGAATGGTTTGTATGTTTAGCCGAGCTAGTGGCAGTGTTCTAGGGGTGGTCTGTACACCACTTTGGTCCAGACTAAAATAGCTCATCAACTATTGAATGGATTGCCACAAAAATGTATACAAACATTCCCGGTTGTTATGTTCCTTTGGTTTCACACGCCAAAATAATTTTTATTAAATACTCTATATTTCCATTTGAAAGAAATGTTGCTATAAATAAATGGTCTTTTTCAGGTTTACAACATCTCACAGAATGTACAAGAGGACGACCTGCAGCACTTACAGGTGAGACTGTCAAGTGTCGACACTAAGGCATAATCAGACATGATGCAAATTAGTATTTGTCTATATGCATTTTCTTGTAGCAGAAACATAAATCTTGTAAAAGAAATACTATTGAAGCCAAATTCTGAATGAATGCGCTCCCATAGAATGTAAAGCATTCATTCCTGTTGATCTTTCTTCAAAATACAATTTCACATCTGCACTCATTTCGTCTTATCTGTCTTATTTCAGCTTTTCACAGAGTACGGCAGACTAGCTATGGAAGAGACTTTCCTCAAACCATTCCAGGTACTGTAAATCATTTTCACTCGCTGGATAGATTTGCAACAGTGCTGCTGACTGCATCCAAATGTCAGGAAATGACATTTACAAATTATTATCGGTGTTTGCTTTAAGCATCTTGAAATATTGGACTGAGGTTTGTTACGTAAGGAAAGAATTTGAACACAGTGGTGGAATGTAACGAAGTACATTTACTCAAGTACTGTACTTAAGTACACATTTGAGGTACTTGTACTTGACTTAAATCTTTTCTTTCCATGCCACTTTCTACTTCTATTCCGCTACATTTTAGAGAGAAATATTGTACTTTTTACTCCACTACATTCATCTGACAGCTTTAGTTACTAGTTACTTTACAAATAAGACAAAACACATGGTTTATAAAATATGATGTTTAATTATAAATGAAACTATCCAACAATATAACGGTCTACAAGTCCAGCTGAAATGATTAGACCATTAAACACCTAGTTGATTGATAGAACTGTTTGGATTGTTTCCAGTTTCTAAAATGGGAAGATTTTTCTGCATTGAGTACTTTTACTTTTAAGGTTATTTTTTTTCCCAGGCAATTTAGGCCTTTAATTCCACAGGACAGATGAAGACGGAGTCAAACCTGCGGCCGCTGCGTCGAGGAGTAAACCTCTATATATGTGCACCCGCGCTACAAACTGAGCTAACCCGGCCACAGGACTTTTACTTTTAAAAACTTAAAGTAAAAGTTCCTGGTGATACTTACATACTTTTACTTAAGTAACATTTTCAATGCAGGACTTTTACTTGTAACAGAGTATTTTTACAGTGTGGTATTAGTAGATCTGAAGGGCGCCTGGGTAGCTCACCTGGTAGAGAAGGCGCCCATTTACAGAGGCTCAGTCCTCGACGCAACAGTTCAGGGTTTGAGTCTGACCTGTGGCCATTAGCTGCATGTCTTCCTCCTCTCTCTCCCCCCTTTCCTGTATATTAAAGGCTACAATTATCTTTAAAAAAGTGAAGGATCTGAATACTTTTTCCACCACAGTTTGAACATAATGTACAGTACAATATATCATTAACAAGAGTTACATGGTTGCTTTGTTTCGGTCCCAGTCCATGATTTTCCTTGTTCGAGACTGGAGCTTTCCATATGAGTTTCCCTACGGACAGGAGGGAGGCATGAAGTTCCTTGAGAAGAGACTTAAGGTCAGTTGAGACTGATATCGTGTAGTTTTAAACAATCGTTTGACAGATCCACATGAGGCTGATCAAACCAAACGAATGATACACATGGTCGTTTTTGTGGTTTAGATCTCAGAGAACCAACATGAAGAGCTGCAGAATGTGCGTAAACACATCCACTCCTGCTTCACCAACATCTCCTGTTTCCTGATGCCTCACCCCGGCCTCAAAGTGGCCACCAACCCACACTTTGACGGAAGAATTATAGGTACACTTCCTCCGTCTCATAACATATTTCATTCAATGTTTCACGAACACAGAATAGTTTCTTGTTGAACGTTTTCTGACCGCGTGTGATCGTCAAAGTCAGGTTGAAATTGACTGACACAAATTGACATTTGCAACACACAGGATAATTAAACATTTCAACATGAAATAACTTTAGTCACAGCAAAAAAATGGCACCGTCTGTCTTGACAACTTTTGGATGGATTGCCGTGAAACTTTATACAGACCTTCATGTTTCTCAGAGGATGAATTCTACTGACTTTATTGATACTCTGACTTTTCCTTTAGCGCCACCACGAGGTTGACATTTTGTTGTTGTTGCTGTGAAATGTCTCTTGAGGATTGCCACGAAAGTTGGCATATACCTCAATTGTAATACCTTTAGCAATCCCATGACTTTAAATCTATTATCAGGTCAACATTTGAAAATTGTCCAGTATGTTTTGGTTTATGACTATATTCTTGCAAAAGCACAGGTTGCAAAATATAGAAACCATTAATACAAAGAATCATAAACATATATCTACAAATCTAAACTAAACTGCCTGAATTCTAGAGGTGGAACTGGTGTAAATATGTTATCCTGCAGCCAGTGCCCAGTATTTATGAATTGTGCAGGAGCAGGTGGTGCACTGGAGTTTTTGAGAAACAGAACTCTACTTATTTCCTGGACTAGCACCGCACATACCACCAGAAGCTGAATATAACAAACCAAATTTGAATGAATTTCAGCACGTACTGTAGTGTTCACCGGCCGTTGCCTCTCCTCCCCTGTCTAGAGATCGACGGCGAGTTCATCAACAACCTGAAGGTTCTGGTCCCGTGGCTTCTCAGTCCTCGTAACATCGACGTGAAGGAGATCAACGGCAGCGAAATCACCTGCAGAGGCCTGTTGGAGTACTTTAAGGTCAGAACAAAGAAGCATGTTAGTTCATATGAAACAAGCCAACACTGCACTTTCTTTTGCTCTTTCTTATGAGTATTAGTAACTATTAAACTCGGACTATGTTTCTGCACACAACTGTGACTAAATCCAACATATTTATATTACTGAATGTAACCAGTTCTATTACTTTTAATGCTTTTTGTCATCCCTTTATTTCAGGCATACATCAAAATTTACCAAGGTGAGGAGCTGCCACATCCGAAGTCAATGCTGCAGGTACATTTCTCCATCGCCTTCATTTTTATTGCAACTCCCTCTACTACTTTTGTCTCAATACACTTTAAAGTTACTATTAATGTTGGTGTATATAGTATTCAGTACCTTTTATTTTAAATTATATTTTTATATTAAGTTTTAAAGTTCTTTGTGACTGTGACACATTTCCCTGCGAAAGATCAATAAAGTTCATCTTGTTTTATTTGATCTTATATTACCTTATTTATATATTTTTGATCTGCTTCCTCTCAGGCCACAGCAGAGGCGAATAATTTGGCAGCAGTAGCAGCCGCAAAGGACCTGTACAACAAGAAAATGGAGACGGTAGGTGAAAACAGGATTTTAAAGTAAATCCCAAACTATCCCTGGGCTGCCTAATCCTTCTCCCTTCTGTTCCCAGGTCTGTGGGGGTGACCGGCCCTTCCTGGCCCCCAGTGAGCTGCAGACCCGACACAGCCTCATCAGGGAGGAGGCCCTGCAGGTGTTTCGGGGCGTGAAGAAGATGGGAGGCGAGGAGTTCAGCCGCCGCTACCTGCAGCAGCTGGAGGGAGAAATCGACGAGGTGTTTGTCCAGTACATCAAGCACAATGACTCCAAGAACATTTTCCACGCAGCCCGGACGCCGGCCACCCTGTTTGTAGTCATCTTTGTCATGTACGTGGCTGCGGGCATCACAGGCTTTGTGGGCGTGGACGTCATTGCCAGCTTGTGTAACATGATCCTGGGTCTGGCATTGATCACTCTCTGCACCTGGGCCTACATCCGCTACTCCGGGGAATACCGAGAACTGGGCGCCGTCATCGACCAGGTGGCCGGTGCACTGTGGGACCAGGTAGTTCAACGAACACATAAACATTAATGAAGTTAAGAATACATGCAACAATGCTCTAACTTGATCAATATTTGAATCAATACTCACCAAGTTGCAAAATCGACAGCAAGAGTCTTTACACACAATCCAGAGAGTAGGGCTGCTTGATTATGGAAAACATCATAATCACGATTATTTTGGTCAATATTGAAATCTGGATTATTTAACACGATTACTCATTGACTTTTGGAAAGATGTTGCATTTCTTGAAGTTAAAAAAAAACTGAAACAGTGAAAACACCTTGAACTGTGAAATTTCGCTTAACACTTTTCCCATTGAACTTATTGAATTCCCCTTAAAATAAATTATTTAAAAAATATATTCAAATGTTTAAATAGTATTACACAATAATTATAATAACACCGAATAAGGTCAACTGTTGTAGTGCCCTTTCACAATCTCTTGAAAACAAGTTCACAAATCAAAGAAAAACGGAATAATCATTTTTCTCGATTACACTGTTTCTGTGATCGTTAGGAGCCAAAATCGAAATTGTGATTAAAGTTCGATTAGGTGCACAGCCCTAACAGAGAGATAATAAAAAAATGTTTCTTTATGTGTACACACACATGAACACACATTTCCCCTGCAAATTTAGAATTTCAGGGTTCCCCCCCCATCCATTTTCACGGGGTTCCACAGATACAAAAACACGAAAATGAACAGAAATGAATATTTCCATATATTGAAGTAGTTAACAGAAATACAGTTTGTCTGCACAGTTGTAAAAGTAAGAAGAGCTGTAGTAAAGAGAGCCAAAAAATGTGTTTTAGGACTGGATTTCAAATTCTCAACTGAGCCAAAATCACTACAGTCAGATATTCAGCACTTATGGAGCAATGAAGATGTTATACATAGTTTAATAATGTACTGTATACACAACGGAGCCAATCTGTAAAAGCTTTTTAATGTATCTTAAATAGTAAAACATGTGAGTCAAAGTTATAATAATGACTATTTTTAATCATTGTTTATTCAACTGATAACTTTCTCAATGAATGGCCATCACAACGCCCAACTTGACTTATTTAAATTATTGTTCTGTCCCAACAGGAATCCTAAACACAAACCAGTACATTGTACAATCATAGACGAATATAAAAACTACTCATTTTTGAGAGGCTGGAACTATTATAAATGGAAACTGTTTAATTTTCTAATTGACAAATCAATTAATCAAAAAAAAAAAACACATCCAGAATACACTTTGTACAGCAGAGACAAATACTGTACACTCTTCTTATTATCTTACATCTTAATAGTAAATTAGGTGATACATACTTTAAACCACTAGAGGGGAACAAACTCCTTTAAATCAGTGGCAGAGAGGACAAATCCATTTACCGCAATAATGAATTGTAATTGAACATGCTTTATCTCACACTATATCTTTCTTTCTTTTTTTAATGCCTTTACAGGGAAGCACAAATGAGGTAAGTGGAGCAAGCAAAGTGGGAATATTGACAAAGACAGGGATCATTTAGATCCTCAGAGCAACATGCACATAAATACGATGGTACATTGGAATGTTTTTTTTAACTTTTATGTGTCACTTTTTTTGCTATTTTCTTCACCGTTACCCATCCACATTCCTCCTAAACTTGCTCGACTGCATACTGACCCTGGCATTATTTGAAGCGATCTCGGGGAGTTAAATCCTCTGCCTGTAACCACCATCTCTTCTCGTCTCTGCTCCACAGGCTCTCTACAAGCTGTACAATGTAGCGGCCAATCACAGGCACCTGTACCACCACGCCTTCCCCGGCGGGCCTCAGGTGGACAAGGATGCAGAGGAGCAAGACAAGAAGAGGGACTGATTAGTTAAGACAGAATATACCAGGGACTTCATGGTGAGGAGGAGGAGGAGGAGGAGGAACATCCTCACCCATCAGGCACTCTTTTATTCTGGTATTGGCTGGTGCTGCCCACCAATACATCCACTACTTTAAACCTTATAACGGACTGTATAATGTTCATGTATAGGCAGTGTCAGAGCATCCTCTCAGTGGGTGCCTGTTTTCAAAGGATGGATGCTGTTTATTTCATTGTCTCACTTTTTGTCTGTGATCAAATATCACCTGTACAGATACTGCAGGCTCTCCTCGAGGAGACCTCGGCATGTCCAACCTCCAGTCAGCTGTTGATTTCACATCAGACGGGTCCCCCCCCCATCATTTAATTGTCACGACGATGATTTTCAAAGTATAGCCAAATCTGTGAAATCCCCACTTGTGACGGTTGTTCTGTTCTTTGAAGTTTAGTGGCGTTTATAAGAAACAATATCTATGATCTGCGATGTTTGAAAGCCAAAAGATGTACTGTATGTTTAATAATGAAGCGTTACAAGCACCATCAGCATGGTAAGTGGTTAATGTTTGTCATCTTTAAGCTCTTAAACCAGGTATACTTTATAAAAGCATTGAGTTTTAATGGTTGTGACAAAGTGGTATTGTGCCATAACATGTAAAAATGATTTCACATCTACTGCAGCCTGCCTCCTGCTAAATGCACACACTCAATGGCACATTTGATTAGTTGTATGCACTTTGTTTTGTTTTGTAGGTGGATTTCTGCATCAGGGAGTTGCTTTGTGCTGACATGTACTGTACTTTGAAATAGCAGCACTGGGTGAAAAGACAAAAACAGAATAGTTCAAAGTTTACACAACATAGCTGACATTATCGCTCACTTTGTAGTCTGCTTGCAGTTTTGTAATTACGCAGTGATCCTCTATATGTGCGTTTGGTCTTTGAGGTTGAGGGGAAAGAGCGTGTTTGGTTTCCATTGTGATGTAGAGGTGGTGGGTGAAACCATTGTTGTGTTTCTCACTGAATGTTCGAGCAAATCCGAGGAATGTAGCTATTCTGTGGCCACTGAGGAATCAAAGCTAGTTGTTATTAGGCGGGGCGACAGGCCTGCTTTGGAAAAAGGATCCTCATTCCACATCTCTTGTATCATCTTCATAGACTTAACTTGAATCATCTGTGAAAAACTGTTGCACGGTTAAAGAAGCCAGGCCCCCGACTTTTTTTTTGTGTCTCCAAAACAGCTTGCATTTGTAAACAAAAGGCTTGTATCAGTGACAGGACTTTTTGGCTTCGTAGACCATTACTGTACATTTGTATAACTGTGGTTATTGTTTTTAGCTCACTGAATAGCCCAGAATCATAGCGCTCACTGTAAAACATCTGCATCGCATACAGCTGCAGCATTGAAATGTTTTTTCTTTTTTCTGGTCACCAACAGTGCAGGAACACAGTCATGCATATTTAGCAAGTTTATACTGAGGTTTGACCTCAAGGGTTGGAAATGTAAAGGCACTGCAAGAGAGTGGCTTCTTGAGTCTTCCACAATATATAATCAACATCAGTGAGGCCTTCACACAAAGAACCATCTAAGTCCAGTTTAAGATTTGTGAGGTTTTGAAATCCACTTTCTTCATGGCTGTGTTGGAGTGTCCATTCATAAGTCAGAAAAGTAGCATTTGTTTACATTGTGTTTACACTCCAAATTAAATGGTAATTGAAGATAGTATCTGTTAAGAAAAGAAAATGTAACACAACCTATTATTCTTGGATTTAACAATTCATTCCTGAAGCCGCCCCCATCGACTCTTAAATCATCTCCGGATATGGTGGGAGCCTCAGTGTACTGAAAGGTCAAATCAATCAACCTCTTCCAAGTCAACACTGCTAAGTTTCCACACACGCATTGCAATTTCACTTACAAGGAAATAACTAATAAAGTTGGACCAAATGAATGAAAACTAAGACTTGAGTTATTTCTTTAGAGATTCCCTCCAGACATCTTTTAAGACAGAAATACTTGTATCTGATAAGTTTGTCTTTTCCACAAGTGTTCAATTAACTTACATCTACACATTCGGGTGAGATTTAAGCGTTATCTAACGTGTTTTCAAACAGTATGTTTCCGTTTTGCAATAATAAAGTCTCAAAATCATGTCTGAGGCTCCATGTGAAAGTGAACAGACAGCAAGAGGAAACAACCGTACAGTCAGAAGTGTATTTTTTTCTTCACTGCAGACTTTATTACGTATGTCCTGTATTTGCAATCCACAAAATCAGATATTTACAAACACCATTCTTAAAAGATGTGATTAAGACCTTCTTGCATAGTAAAGGACTCATTGAAGAGAAGGTTATTTACATACCTATTCAACTGTTACCTAATCAGAAACCCTTTTAGGACATTCAGAAATGTTGAATGCATAATCACTCTCATAAACGGGTCCTGTTAAACACTTTCCTTTATTTCACTGTGAGAATAGTTTTCGTTGGACATTTTTAAAGTATGTCATAAAGCATGTCTTTTTCACCTTAGTGAGAGAATTGATTGGAAGCTAGCACCTGTCTTTACAAGACAAAACTTCCAGCACAAAATATTTCTGAGTATCCTAAAATGGCTTAAGCTGATTGATTTGTGATCAATAGAATATGTCTCCAAGAATCTGCACTTCTTCCGCAGCAGAGACGTGTCAGTCGATAACAATAAGGCATTACCAAGGCAAGAAATATCCAGAAAGAATGAAACAAGGACACATTGAAATGTACTTGTTTGACAAACTTAATGTGTCTTCTGAAGTGTTTTATAAAGTTCCAGTAGCTTATTTGTTTCATTATACACACACGAGAATATTCCTGACTTACAGTAATGCCAAGATCCAAGAGATGCTCAAACCACTGCATCAAAATGTGATGCTTTCCTCCAACAAAAGGTCTTTAAATAAAGACGTGTTTCATATCAAAACTTAAATATCTGTGAAAGTTTTGGTGGATTGTCTTATAAAGGATATGTCATAAAAAAAGAAAGAGATGCACACTTTTTGTTTAATGTAAAAGAGTGTGGTTTTAGTTTATGAGGGTTATCACAGCAAAAGGAAAAAAATAGTTATGAAGTATTTCATATAGAAACAAATTAGAAGCTGCCTGTCATTTTCTCCCACAGACAAAAATGACGGAGTAGCTGGTGTATAAAAATTGCTGCGTTTTATTTTAATAAAAAGGCACAATCTCATGTTTTTGAACAAATATCCGTAGTTTTTCAGACTCTGTTCGCCTCAGTCTTAAAAAATCCATACAGCAATTCCATTGTCAGGGCAGAGGCTGTAAATGGCACCACAAGCAGCATCCCCAGATGTAGCACATTATAGGTTCTTCTTCTTCATTGGAGTGTTTTTTTGTTTGTTTTTTTCAGTCACGAGGTCATTCATAAATTGAGTGTCACATGGAGGGGACGGGGGCCCCAGCCAATGCGTGTCTTGACTTCCTGGCTGATATATTTGGATCAAGCGAAGGCACAGATGTGTTTGGTAAAGAGGCAATTAAGAGCCAATCATGATTTCAAAAGAATCCCTGACCGCTCCCAAACTGTGGAAACCTCAGAGAGGTGTGGCAGCGAGACGTTCCAGCTGCACATACACATCACACGTTCCCAATGAAGTTCTTGTTGGGCTGCTGGGCGTACCACTGCTGCCGCTGTTTGCGAGCCTCCACCTCAGACAGCAGCGCCTGCCGGTACGCCTCGTAGGATTTGACGATGTGTTCCAGCTCCTTCATGAAGAGCAGCTTCAGCATTCCCTGATACGTGTCCAAGTCTGCCAGCTGGAACAACTCCCACTTCAAGATGTGGTCATACCTGATGTAAAGGGGAAGATATTTATGGTACTTTAAAAAAAAAAGAAAGTACTTTGTGAAGTGTTGGATGACAATGCCTGTAATATTTGTACCTCATATTCTACCAACTATAGCCCGACCGTTATTGGATTTCTGAGGCTGAAACTAATATTTGGAAATTCTTTCCATTGAGACCAAGATACAGTACTAACAGAGTGCAACATTTTAAAGTTAATAAAATAAACTTTCTGACGGACAAACTATGTAATGGTAGTGGTGTGTTTGGCATCTCTGTACTGCAATTTCTTATTAAAAAGTTATAATATGTAGGAAGTATTGCTTACGGTTTGTGAACACACAGCATTCAAAATTGAGCCCTCCTCCCTGGCTCAACGAGCCAGAGAGAGAGAGAGAGAGAGAGAGAGAGAGAGAGAGAGAGAGAGAGAGAGAGAGAGAGAGAGAGAGAGAGAGAGAGAGAGAGAGAGAGAGAGCAGCGGTGGTCGAGGGAGCAGCAGCTAGAGAGTAAATGAAGAGAGGAAGCTTCGAACAAAGCCATGAATCGGAGGAGTAAAACATTATTTTTGGATTGTTATGTTCTAAAGCACAAATAAACACGCACACCTCCGCACAACCCTGCTGGAACGTCCCGCATTGTCGATAACGAGGGAATGCAGAGCTTCATTCTGAGTGAGTGAGTGTGTGTTGGTAAAACAGACACTGACCAACAGCACAAAGCAGCACTCTGCTGCACATTGGTCTTGTAGCAGAGGATAGAGACAGGAGCAGGGAAACACTGAAGCACATAAAAACACACAATTTAATAACAACCTGTTCGTCATCAAATATCGCCGCTTTGTATCATACAGATGCTACAGGGTGTGCTTTGTGTGTCGGTGTAAGACGGCAAGGGGCTACCAAAATGGCGGTTGGGAATGAGAATGGGCCCAAAGGCTCTTCATCCGTCCATAAATGTCCCGCACACAGCAAAATACGAAAAGAGAAAATACAGGCAGAGGGCATGGTCTCTGCACATACAGACACCACCACACATTTCTAATGGGTCATAAGTGATGACTGTGAGGGATTACTTTAGTATTAGTCTATACTATACATTTTTAAGGAAAATCCTGCATATTATACCTTTAAGTCATCCAATGACAAATACACACACACGTTTTTTTTTAGATATAAAAAAGCATGATGCTACCACCCCCATATATATATATATATATATATATATATATATATATATATATTTGCAAGTTCTCCCACTTAGAAATCATGGAGGGGTCTGAAATTGTCATCGTAGGTGCATGTCCACTGTGAGAGACAATCTAAAAAAAAAAAAAAAAATCCAGAAATCACAATGTATGATTTTTTAACTATTTATTTGTATGATACAGCTGCAAATAAGTATTTGAACACCTGAGAAAATCAATGTTAATATTTGGTACAGTAGCCTTTGTTTGCAATTACAGAGGTCAAACGTTTCCTGTAGTTTTTCACCAGGTTTGCACACACTGCAGGAGGGATTTTGGCCCACTCCTCCACACAGATCTTCTCTAGATCAGTCAGGTTTCTGGGCTGTCGCTGAGAAACACGGAGTTTGAGCTCCCTCCAAAGATTCTCTATTGGGTTTAGGTCTGGAGACTGGCTAGGCCACGCCAGAACCTTGATATGCTTCTTACAGAGCCAGTCCTTGGTTATCCTGGCTGTGTGCTTCGGGTCATTGTCATGTTGGAAGACCCAGCCTCGACCCATCTTCAATGCTCTAACTGAGGGAAGGAGGTTGTTCCCCAAAATCTCGCAATACATGGCCCCAGTCATCCTCTCCTTAATACAGTGCAGTCGCCCTGTCCCATGTGCAGAAAAACACCCCCAAAGCATGATGCTACCACCCCCATGTTTCACAGTAGGGATGGTGTTCTTGGGATGGTACTCATCATTCTTCTTCCGCCAAACATGGTTAGTGGAATTATGACCAAAAAGTTCTATTTTGGTCTCATCTGACCACATGACTTTCTCCCATGACTCCTCTGGATCATCCAAATGGTCATTGGCAAACTTAAGACGGGCCTTGACATGTGCTGGTTTAAGCAGGGGAACCTTCCGTGCCATGCATGATTTCAAACCATGATGTCTTAGTGTATTACCAACAGTAACCTTGGAAACGGTGGTCCCAGCTCTTTTCAGGTCATTGACCAGCTCCTCCCGTGTAGTTCTGGGCTGATTTCTCACCTTTCTTAGGATCATTGAGACCCCACGAGGTGAGATCTTGCATGGAGCCCCAGTCCGAGGGAGATTGACAGTCATGTTTAGCTTCTTCCATTTTCTAATGATTGCTCCAACAGTGGACCTTTTTTCACCAAGCTGCTTGGCAATTTCCCCGTAGCCCTTTCCAGCCTTGTGGAGGTGTACAATTTTGTCTCTAGTGTCAGGTGTCTTTATGCAGCTAAAGACCTCAAACAGGTGCATCTAATTTAGGATAATAAATGGAGTGGAGGTGGACATTTTAAAGGCAGACTAACAGGTCTTTGAGGGTCAGAATTCTAGCTGATAGACAGGTGTTCAAATACTTATTTGCAGCTGTATCATACAAATAAATAGTTAAAAAATCATACATTGTGATTTCTGGATTTTTTTTTTTAGATTATGTCTCTCACAGTGGACATGCACCTACGATGACAATTTCAGACCCCTCCAGGATTTCTAAGTGGGAGAACTTGCAAAATAGCAGGGTGTTCAAATACTTATTTTCCTCACTGTATATATATATAGGTGTATTTATCATAACCTTATGTCATAACCTTATGACAAATAACCTTATTCTGGCCGATAGATCGGTCTAGCAGCAGGCTACTACCAAAACCCACAAAAGGACAACTGGCCACAAGCTCAATACACATTTGAACTGACTTCAGAGGGAGGTAACACATATCAATATTTAGTGGCAAAGATAGAAAGATTCAAAAAAAGAGGAGAGGAAGAACACATGCTGATGTGCAGGTTTTGATTTCAACAATCAAAATAAAAATTTTGCAAATGTTTTACATAGCAGGAAATTCATTGAACATATATTTAAAGCCTTAAGAATACATGCAATGTGCTTTGTATTTGTGTGGGAAACAAACCTGTGTTTGCCAACAATGAACGATGTAAAGTGAAAAATGAGCATGTCACACCTGGTACATTAGTGCTCCCCATGATCATGCTGTAGGACTAAGTAACTTTGTTTAAGAAAATACATTGACATGTCACAGGACAAAAAGTAATAGTATACTATATATAGTAGTATACATAATAGTACACACTTGAGTGGGGCACGGGCGTACACCTGCAGCCAGTCTGGGATCTCTGCTGTGTGGTACGGGTTAGCTGGCACCAGCACCGGCTGGTTCCTCTCTGCAGGGCGTGGCTGATAGGTCACAGGAGGCGGTAATGGTGGAGGCTGATCATAGCGAGGCACACTGGAACAAAAAGAGTATAGTATAGTATTTATACCTTATTTTATCTCTGTGAATTTGGACAACTCAAAAGACTATGCTGATAACCCAGGTCAAACCTGTTATGAAGAAAAAATGTAAACTAATAAAAACGTTTGTGTGTATGTGTGTTCATTGCTCCAGGAATAATTAGAAGAGATAAATAAGTGGAAGTGAAAAAATGTGGCTTTATAAAAACACAAAATATCTCTCTTTCCACACTGATGACATACTGTACCTCGGAGCACAGGGGTGTCGATACTGTGCCCTCTTGTTGATGTGATCCACATAGTAGACCCCAAACTCAGCCGACTCCACCTTTTCCCAGCCCGGAGGGAGCCCTTCCCTCTCCAGAGGGTGGCTCCAGTGTGTAGTGTTTGTGTTGTGGTCAATGTAGTACTTCCTGCCACGGATGGTCCAGTCAACGGTCCAGCCGCCCGGAAGGGGGAGGTCCTCTCCGAGACCGGAGAGGTTCCCAAGGGACTTGGCCTGTATTCGACCTATGCCTGAGGAAAACAAACATTTTTTTTTTTTTTTTTAGAAACCTAGAGGGAGAGATGTCTGACCAAACATACAGCAGAGCAGCTGCCAGCTAACAGCGCCGCTGGGAAAGAAAAACTATGTTGGGAAATTTCTTTAAAACAGCATGTGTGGGAAAATGTCATTTCAAAGAGAAGGATGTACAGCCTTTAAAAAGGACATTCTGATGTGGCAACATAACACAGATCGGGATATGGGAGGAATGCAAGTGGTTGTGGACAGGGGTGCTTGATCGTTTTGATTGTTGTGACGGAGCATCTTATTCTGACTGACATCATTTGATGAATGGTAGGAAATGGGAGTGTTGTTACGTTTGGACAGGAAGGCAGAGATCTCTGCATGGCCAGACATACACACAGGAGCTTTCACCGGAAGAGAACAAACCACTGAACTCCCAAACACTCTCTAAGAGCAGACAGCAGAGTGGTTTTATTCAACACATCCTGTACTTTTATTGGTGAATAATGCCAGCAAGGAATGTTGATCCAACAGCTGTGTGGATGAGTTAGACTGAGTGAGAGCTATCATGACTCAAAACCAAATGAGCCTGGAGGGACCCAGAAAGGGTTGAAAACACAGCAGAATGTACGGGGAATCTCAGCAAAATGGCGGCTACAATCTGATAAATTCTGTACGAGAGTGACAGCAACAGAGCTGGAGCTTTTTGCCAGCTGCTGAGTGAAGGGACGGAATGTGCGAGCGCTCCGCAGAAATGCACTCCTCCTCCACCACCTCATCATCATCATCATCTTTGCCCTTTTCCTCAGAAAAATGGCAGAGAGCCACACTCACTGCAGATCTAAAGCTCAATGCATCACAGGAATTTCACTGGCTACAGTCGAGAGTAGACTACTATATTTACAACTGCTGATGCAGTAGTTGTACTAAAGAAATGAAGTGGGTTACCTGATAAAAATCAAGTCAGTGATCAACAAAAGTATAAATCAAAAAGTATAAACACATTTTCACAATACATTTTTTTATATAATTATTCATAACATATAACGTTCATTTTTTTAACAACTTTCTTCCTAAAAATTACCCAGATTTGTTTTTTTTAAAGAAAGGACCCTACCAGTGTAAAATGTATTTTAACACAAATCTATTTTCCCTGCATCCACAACTTTGTGCTGACTTCTGCTGCAAAAAAAATGTTTTTCCTGCAGTTTCCAGAAACTGGGGTACTTTTGCAATGAGCACATTTAAAAAAAATGCTTGTGGTAATAGAAAGTAAAAGGAAAATGGGGGAGACAATGCACTTGAGAAGCTAATCAAATGCTCATGAAGATTTGCTGTGATCAACAAAAAAAGAACAAATGGTGAAACTACATGGTGCAGATGGTGTCAATACAGTTTTTAACCATTTCTATTTAAAAATAAAGGCTAGTAAATTGATTGAAAGATTTTCTAAACAAAATATATAAAAAGCTCTACAAATATATATCGCATAATTTCAAACTGCATCTTATTTCCTTTAATGCCATTTTTTGTAAAAAAAAAAAAAAATATATATATATTTTTTGCAGAACAAAAATATTGTAATTCCTGATAAAAAAGGAAGCATCAGCTGATTGAGCTGAGGTAGATGACTCCTTCAAAACTCTGCTTACCACTTAGTGCATTAACCTTACATGTGCAATGTACCTACGTACACAGATGAGTACACAGATGATTCATAGAGACGAGCAGTCTGAAGCTGAGACATTTGACTGGGGGCGGTCTGCAAATTGCTAGTTTGCTGGCAGAAATATTCTGCAAACAGAGAGGTGAAAAATGCAGAACCCCTAATGCTTGTTTAACTTCACTGCAAACAAGGCTCTGTGACATGCGATAGGTGGGCCTGACATAATACTAAACCATATACACGACGTTGACAAGTCAGCCACATAATAAAAGGTTCTGTCTCGTTTGGAGTGGGTTGGAAAATTCCTGCGACCCCCCGAAACATTTAATCTCATGGAAATTACACACTTACATCATACTAATGTTTACAATAACGAGCAGTAATTTAAAAATGATTTAATCCCTCGGGAAAACTGAAATAAAATTGCTCTTTTGAGCTCTTCAGTGACAACCAACGGCTTGCATTCCTTTCACAGTGGCCTATGTATGGTCCAAAACCATTTTTTGGTTTGACATTTCAAAAAAGTAATCATATTCATATAATCATACATTTTCTTGGTAGCCATAAATTGGCAATGTCTTCCCAAAATGGTCCCCAAAAGACAAATCTGAAAAGTTGTAGACCTGCTGGGGTGATTTCACTCATCCTCAAACACTTTCATAGCTCAGAATTTGCAAAGAAAGGATTTAGTCCCTCAAGAGACTATGACTGCTTGCCATGTACTTTCCAAAACCATGTCTGCAGTTCAATAATGGAGTTCCTCATCTTTGTCACATTTTGAACTCTTTTTTTGCTTCCAACTTTTTGCCACTGCCCCTTGTTTACTTTCCTATAAAGAAGACATATCTAAACCAATACTGTTAAAAGTGAGAATCAAAACACCTTGTTTACCTGAAGGAGGTCTGCTTTGAGCTGGAGGAGTGTGTTGTTGTGGAAGTCTTTGGAAGTTGTGTTCATTGTGATCATAGTATCTATAGTCCTCAGGAAAGCGGTCCGGGACCCTCCTGGGCTGGCGTTGCTGATGCTGCTGTTGGTGCTGCTGGTTGTCATAATAAGGTTCAGAGGGGTAGTAATATCGGGCAGCATCTCCATTCTCAGGCATGGGGCTCACGTCTGTGAGGAAGGACTGTGAGGAGCCTCCGTACTCGTGAGACAGGTCTCCCTGGCTGCGAGGCAGGTATGGAGGTGCTGACATGCGGTGGCTCTCTCTGCGGGCCACCTCATGAGGAGGCCTCTGAACAGGGGCACGGAGAAAGCTCTTGTTGCGGGACACCACTGGCTCCCGGGTGGGTGCCACAGGGTAGGCAGAGGGCCCCATATCTGGCAGAGGGACCTCTGTGCGTCTGGGAATAGTGGGTCCATGACGGATGAATGAAGGCATAAGATCTGCAACCAGGTAAACAAGGCAAGTGCAAATGTCAATATCAGTCAACACATTAACACAGCAGTTGTACCTAAGTACTTACTAGGCTTACGTACAGTTTGAAGGTCCTTATTCCACTACATTTCAGAGCGACTGACTAAAACTGTGTTTTAAAGAATCTTTAGCCTCTATGGTATAATGTAATCCTGATTTGACAAGTCCAGGAATAGTGGTTTTTGATCTAGAACTGGTCCAATGTGGTATACAATTAAAAAAAAAATCTGAAATCTCCTTTTATTGCATTTACACAAATAGAATAAAGCTTTCACAAATTTCAAAGTGGGTTTCACACAGCGTTAATGATTGACCTGAAATGTCTAACACGCTTTTACAACAGTAAGGTGTGCAAAAAAACGGAGGATCAGTCGCTCAGCAATGTAAGTTGTTTCCCCTAACCTTAACTGCGGAATCGGAAGCTAACTTCAGCGTCGTTTCTTTAGTAACAGTTTAACATCAAAGGACAATTCAACAAGTTAACAGTAACGTTATACAATATAACATAAAGCTAATCTGATTTCAGTAAACCATCCACATGTAGCCCAGGAATCAGTTACAAATAAAGGAAATACGTTAGTTTTGAAATTAGTAACGGTAGTTACCGGTATCTCTCAACTTTCCTTTGACACTACAGCTGGCGTTAATGTAGCTAGATGATGATTTAGCTAGCTACCACTTAACTACCAGGTTAGCAATTTGTTTACGGTGTACAACAACGCAATTAAACAGTTGTTTAAAAGCTTGTAAGTCACAATGTGGCAATATGTTTTCACACATTCACATAGCTAGCTAAGCATGTTGGCTATTAATAGCTTGCTACTTATTGGCACTAAAGTTAAGTATCGCTAGCCGGCTAACTGACGCTAACTTTGGCTAGCTGGCTAACTTGTTGCGCTTACTTCTCAGGAGCGGCGACGTTTCCTTCTTCACATATTTCCCGTGTACCTCGGCTGGTTTCGACGCTTCGTTTTTACTTTTCTTTCGTGAGAGCATAACTCAAGGCTCGGAAACATCAACAACAAATGTCATGGCACAACCCTTCGGCTCTGCAACCATCCCGTTGAGCTTGCAAAGCGCGGAAAGTAAACATTTTAAGCTTTATATTTGCTAGCAGCAAGTTAGCCAGCTAACTTGAGCTACTGGGTGACTCTTTCCTCCTGTGGTCCAGTCCGCACTGAGCAGCACTCCACTCCCTCCTCTGGTCCTTACTGGGAATAGTTAGCTAGCTACTGTAACGTTACACTCCCACCGCTGGTCCTTACTGGGAATGGTTACTGTAACGTTATGGCCCTGCCCACCTGGTAACTCACCCTCTGCAAGCAGATACATAATGTTGACAACTGAGCTGCACAGTTCATTCATCGATATATGACACATATTTAACAGAAAATAAACAAATATGTTGGTTTTGATTCTAAACTTAGAACAGGAAAAAAATGTTTTCTGTGGTTCAGGTTAACTCAATTAAATTCACCCTATGAGCAAAAGTGGAAAAAAATATTCAAAGTGGCAGTCACACTGAAGAAATTGTTAATTACAAGTAAAAAGATTTCATTAAAAATGTCACAAAAGTAAAAGTACATAAATAGAAACAGAATGTAATACAGCAAAACTTTAGTGTTGTAGAAGTAGATGATCGAGGTTGAGCTGGGTATCATATTGTATACACTGATCATATGCTTATGTTCATGTATGTATGTAAAATATTGTGGGAAATAAATAAATGTAGAGTAAAAAGTACAATTTTTAATTCTGAAATGTAGTGGAGTAGAAGTATAAAGTAACATTAGATAGAGATATGCAGGTATCCAAAGTGGCAATAATACTCTACACAGAAGTACATAAATACTAGAAACATAATGTAATAAAAGATTACATTATGTTGCAAAGTGCATACAAAATATGCACTTTGCAGAATGGCCCATCAGTGATGTATATATTATATACATACATACATTAAATAAATGCAGTGGAGGAAAAGGTAAAATTTGTACTTCTGAAATGTAGTGGAGTAGAGGTAAAAAGGAACATCAAATATAAATAAGCATGTACAAGTACTTCAAAATTGCAACACAGTACTTAAGGTAAAATATACTTATACTTAGTCCATAAACATCTATAGACTGATGAACCTGCAGGGAACTGATCCTCTCCAAACAGCAGCGCAGAAAAAAATGAATCCAGTAAGAAATCCAACCAGACATCATCCATGTATTTTATTCATACCCTGTTTTCAGCTTTAGTGCTTATGCTTCATTATTTATAAAGACAAGGTCCTTCATTTGAATCTAAAACAATCATAATGTCACAGCTTTACATTTAAAACTTTATATATTGTTTTGCAATTAGATTTTTTGATTTCAATCAAATGTATATAAACAGCAAGCATTTCCACTTGACATTCACTTACGTAACTTCAGGTGTAACATGAAAGCAAACACTAAGAAGGTCAGCGGATTATTTGACTGTTCTGTTTACATGATTATACCACTGACAGGTGTGTTTCTTCTTTACATAAGGACTTGAGAAAGAAAGGAGCGACAGATTAACACAATTCTTCTCTTTGACAACATAGACAGAAGAACACTTATATAAAAAGTGCAGTTCAGTATTGCTTTTCTCTTTCTCAAAAGAAAAATATAGTGTCATGGTAAATATTTACTCATTTACTAATAGCAGGTATTGCTTTAAAAAAATATTAAAAAAAATTATAAATTACTGTAAAATAGCTTGTGTTCTTTACAGTATAACCAAACACTGGGTTCTTCATAGGTCCAACACAAGATAAGCTTAACAACATGAACAAATAAACATACTGCATATTTAAACAGTAACATTTAGGCTTTGACAAGATAAAACATGCCAGAGGACATGGAACAGAAATGTCTTTTCGTGTGCATTTAGCTGCATTAATTGCACAATGGTTTAAGCAATGACAAGTATTTGTTAAAAGACTTGAGTAAATAAACAGTGCACTTTATGTGTGACTTTGGACACTTGCATTTGGCATGGCAAAGTGATTTTAATGTCCCGAGTATCTTTAGGTGTTTTAGGTGATGCATTACGTGCATTTATAGTGGTATGGTAGTGAAGGAAGAGGCGAGGGGTTTAGGTCACGCACTATCTTGTTCAGACTGGAGATCTTCTCTTCCAGTAGGTAGTTCTTCTTCTCTGCCATTTTCTGCCGCTGCTCAGTTCTCTCCAGAGCTTTCATCAGCTGGGTGTTCTCCTCATACAGGTCACTGATCAACACATCTGCTTTGCTGTTCTTGTGCAGCTAGAAAAGTCAGAGAAAGTAGATGATAAAGGATTTGATAATTCCATAATATAATCTGGTTTGATGTAGTCTACGAGAACCCGAATAAAAACTAGGCTGTATTAGCTTGTATCAGTATTGACACATACTGTATGTCAGCTGATATGTAGCAAAGAAATTGCAGTACAGAAAGGCCAAAGATACGTGTGCAGTCATTCAGAAACAGTGTCACCATTACAGAGTTTATTTTTCAACTATAAAATTCTTTAATAACCACATTTTGTGTTATATTCTTATCAAACGGTTTGATACATCTTCTGTATGTTTTGTTGGCAATAAGTTATCTTCCTCCTAGAGGAAAAAGAAAGATGACATCTTGTTGGGATGTTCCCCATTTTGAATTTGGTTTCCATTTTCCTCTTTTATATGATATTGTTGTCCTTTAGATTTAAGTTCTACTTGTCAAATATTTCTATGATTTTGTCAACAATCTTGTTTGTTAGAGAAGGATAATTTAATCAGTTGTCTCAGGCGTTTTAAGATTTGGTTTCCCTTCGTTTGGTTGTTACAACCCGTGGCTTTAGTATAAGGATGGGTTTTTCACACTATGAACGTGATGTCTGACGAAGGTCCGTGACCGAAATGTTGCGTCCTTTATAAACACTGATGACACTGTGCAAAAATGTGTATGCATGTATGTATGTATGTATGTATGTATGTATGTATGTATGTATGTATGTATATATATTTTTTTTCATATGTAGAATTTTATATATCCATAATATATTCTAAAACGCTCAAATACCAATATCAGCCTCAAAAATCTGCCATCTGTTGGACTCTATGGACCACTTTATATCTAAAAAATATATTATATATATAAAAAAAAAACAACAACTCCATACTGGTTTTTCCCACTATAAAAATGTAATTAAAAAAAGAATTTTTTTTCCCTTAAGAGACAACACTGACATGATTTCTGATGAGCTTTTTGAACTGACCTGGTCTTTCAGCTGAACAACCTTCTCTTTGAGCAGCAGTTTGACGTTATGCAGAGACAGTTCAATTTCCCTCATACGCTCTGCCATATTCTTCATCTTCCTCTCCCTTTCATCCTGGTGAGAAGACAGTGAGGGATATCAACAAACTGCTGCAAATGTGATGACATTTGAATTGTATTCCCTTTGAGAAGGTATAAACTGAGAAACGTGAGAGAAAATCAAACATGCAGACCCTTATGAACTAGAAACTTTATTTGATCTTCATTTCAGCATTAAATGATTTCTGGTACATTTCTAAAAAAAGAGGACGACACACTAAAAAAATAAATAAAATATAAATACGTATAAAATTATGCCATGTATTCCAGATACCTCTACAAAAATAATTTAATGTATAAATAAAATAAATCCTAACATGATTCTATTAAAAATAAATAATAAAATAAACAAATAAAATACAGTTAAGTCTATACATGGTGCAAAAAAAAAAAAAAAAAAAAAAGGGAAGACTCACTAAATGACTCAAAAACCCAAACACAGATACGACATTAATAGCTCGCTACTGGGGACAGACAAAGATCTGGTTTCTAATAATAAATACCAGATAAACATTCAAAGTTGTGTGACGTGTTTGACCAGGAAAAAAAAAAAAAAAAAAAAAAAAACCCAAAAAGATGTGATTCACTTTGGTTGTGCAGCAACAGAAACGTTAACACACAGTCCCAGAACACAACATAAACCGGTAGCTTGAAGAAACATTCAACTATGTGTAGTCTCAAATAAGAAATACAGGCATAAACAACAAAAGCCAAACAGTGAACACTTAGTACCTTCATTAAGAAATCTCTTAACTGGACACAGACAGTAACATCGCCTGACCATTCCATGTTGGTGTGATTGTTAGAAAAGGCTCAGAGGGCTGTTAGGCACTAACCTCACCTCAACTTAGCACTCCTCGATGATCATAAATAACATTTAGCCTCTGAGGATGTATAGACCCTGTCTCAGACAATAATAAATGGTACAAGTGCATTACAGAACATTCCCAAAAAATACACCGTGCGTTAAAAAGATTCCCTGTATTCAAACTACAAAATGTTTTTTTAATGCACCAAGGATTGGACCCTTATAAAAGTCAAATACGATCAAGAAACAAGCCCTTGTTTGTAGATGTTAAATTTGATATGGCATATCTGACAAACTTTTAAAAATTCCAATGTCATTTTAGTCAAAATCCCATTGGGAAAAACCTCAGGAGCCTTTTCTGTGTTTTCCTGCCACCTAGCAGCAGGGAAATACAATTACACATTCATGCCTTTTGAATCAGGCACCACATTGGTTCACAATCTCCTATAAGGATGCAGAAAGGATGGCATTGTGTGCCACAGTCAGATTTTTGGCTCCAAACATAGCAGAGGAAGAGCAGGACTGAGGAAAGACAAAGCAGTCTCAGAGGAAACAAAAGAGGCTAAAGTGAAGAGCAGGGAAAGACGCTGGTGTTACAATCCGCCGATCCGCCGGTAGCTGTCTGCGTGAGCCGCCCGCTGCTCCGGCATCGGCCCCTGGAGAGAAAAGGCAGGAACACTTCACCACGGCTCTACCCTCTCCTCTAATTCTAAAAACCTCACAGGCCTGGTCAGTTAACACGCCTTTACACAGGTTTTGTATGGAAACGTGTGTTCAATTCACACAATATAACCATTAAATTGTGAAAGAAGCTAATATAATTATAAAAAAAAATAAAAATAAAAAAAACTCTGCTCAATATTATAAAATGTTACTTCAAAGGGCTTCTTTTTGCAATAGTACATTTTTGTACTTAACACATGAGATGACTTTGAAAATGTGTTAACATTATTTTACAATTTAATGGCTATATTACATAAATAGTCTGCATTTATTCATTTATATTTATTTCATAATATCTCAATCATTTATTTAATACTGACTGTGCATGGGTCTCCATAGTTACAAATGTCTCCCATAGTTACTCCAGTCAATGACTTAGTAAACTAAGCTGTGACTGCCAGCTGGTGATCATCATAAAACCAAGAACATAAACACAAATCAGTTCTAGTGTACTTGCTGACATAATTTTTTTTAAATCTTAAGATCCCACTTTATACATAACATTTGTGTATACCATATATTTATATTGTTAAAGGGGCACTTCACCATTTTTTTGGCTACTGAAAGACACTAAGCAGTTGCATTATGGGAAATACAATCCAGACTAAAAGTCAAGAGATCCTGGCCTCTGCTACTTCAGTTTTTACCTTTCTTTTTAAAAATCTATCCCTTGTGAGTCGCCCCCCCCCCCCCCCTCCACCTTTATGGAAGTGCAATACTAAATTGCTGAAATACTCCTTTAATGTTTATGCCATCTTAGAAAATAGTATTCTTTTTCAGAAATTGTTAATCAATTTTCTAAACTAACTTTTTCTAAGCTGACAAGGAGAACAATTACTTATGATAGATAAAAGCCTCATACTTTATAAGAATAACAGACTATATTATCTATTCATGAACTGAATCAGACATACAAATGTGTTAACTGATGCTTATACTGTATGCTTATTTGTGTTTATGCTTTGAACTAATGTTTATCCTTACATTTTATTTTTTTAATGTAAAACACCTGAAAAGGTGCTTTATAAATAAAATTGCCGATAACGCAAATGTTCAAAAACGTAGATTTTGATTTGTTCGGGTTATGTTGGTTAGTATTTATGTGAGGCTGGGTTTATTTCATTTCCATTGTTGAATATCTCCTGGGACACAATGTAAGCTGTTAAAATGTGCATGAGGTCAATAGATTCTGCTGTTAGATGTGGTATGCATATATCTGTAAGTATACGATAAATAATCTGAATAATCCCATGAGGTCATGTAAATAACCAGATATTAAAATAAATCTACTAAACTGACATAAATATTAACAACATGAATGTATAGTATACGTACACAGTGATTATACTACATTCATGGTAACCTGGTGATAACTAGTAGTATCATGCTGCAGATAAAAATGACAAAAAGTCCGATGCTATTAAAATACACTAAAAGGGATGACACTATTTACTGATAAACTTTGACAAACTACATCTATCTAGCTGGGGTGAGACGGAGGTTTGTGCAATATGACAAATAACAGCAGACAGAAAAAGAAAAACAGCCACCAGGACCCCTGTGAAGGTAAATATGGTGCAAAACGCGAGAGCTTGTAGACTTGATGGGACCACTTGTAGAATACGATGTGAGAACTTGCAGAACAAAAATCTGAACTTGTATGTTAAAATTTGCACTTGTAAAAAATATTCACACACCCGTGTTCTGCATGTGAAGTCACAGAAAAAAAATATTCACAAATGTGTAGACTGATATTTACATATAAATATAATGACAGCTGCAAACGTGTAGTACAACATTCACTTATATTTTCACAACCACAACTGAGTGATTACAACCTCTCGAATCTGTTACTGCAACTTCACATACAGTATGTGCTCTCTCACATCCCAGAGTGGCAAATCTGCGCACCTCCACTTCTGCCAACACTTCTTGCGATACATGTGGTGCTAAATAGAGATGTCACGAGAACCGATACTTCTGTACCAACTCTGTACCAAAATTCTGAAAACATGCCGGTACTCATTTTCCAGGTACCGAGGGATGCAATCCTTCCGGACCTGACGGGGGCAGTATATACGCCTAATGTTAAAAATGTTCTAGACTGCCGCTAAATGCTGAAGAAGAACACCGACCAGCACGGGAAAAACAGCGAATAGCCCCTCATCTCCCTGTACGGCTTGACCGCATTCAGCTTCAGGCTTTACCGTAGATCTACGGCGGCGGCTTTCACGACTTCACCTGGAACTCCCAAACCGCAAGTGAGTCTATTTCTCTCTGCAGTTGTCTATCACAACCTAACGTGTGCTCTGATAGCGCTTGTTTTAACGGACCTCTGTAACATCAGTTAACTTTAACCAGCCCGCGGTTCTTTGTGAAAAACGACAACGGCAGAGAGAAACAGACGTAACTACTGTACACATGCTTGCTGTCTGGGAGTTCCGGGTGAACTCATGAAAGACGGTACCATACGCTGGCTGTGTGGTGATGCCAGGCTTCAAAGCAATGGGCTGTGGGGTCCAGAAGACAGACGTTTTTGTAAATCACGCTCTCCTTGCCCCTTCCGCTCCACTCCATAACAGAAAGTTGAAACTAAAAGAAAACACTGGAAGAAGAGTGACATGACACTGCCCCCCCCCCCCCCCCCAATATTTAAATAAAGGAATGAATGTTTATTGTAATGTTTTTTTGTTTTTTTTGCACACACCGTGGTATCGACTTTAGTATCGAGTATTACTAGATGTTTGGTATCGTGCCATCCCTAGTGCTAAACTAATTTGTAACTTTGGAGCTCTCAGCGAACAGAGCGGGCAGAGATGCAGGGTTTCTATCTCACATCGTATTCTACAAGTGCTTACATCAAGACTACAAGCTCTCGCATGTTGCACCATATTTACCTTCATAGACCACACCCAGATGATCACTACTTCAGTCCCGAGATGGAAAATTAAATAAAGACAGTGAGTTCAGAAACACAAGGGCCTGACAGATGAAACACCAAACCCAAAAAGTAAACACTACACACACACACACACGACACAAGGAGGTGAGGACAGACAGGTGTTGAGATGGATCTGTGACAAGCACCAAAACAGGGAGCACTGCAAACCCAGCGTTTAAACAAAACGATAATAGAAAAATAAAAATAATAAATGAGAATTATCACAACTACATGACACTCAGCTCAGGTGTTTGAGAAATAACACATTTTTAAAGCAAATGTATTATTAATATTCACTTTGATGCTGAACAATGTAGGGATGTATTGCATTTCTTAGAACTTCAGGCCAGATTAAAAAAACAAACTAACCGTAAAATACATTTTTCAGCACCTGAATTGAGCGATTTATTTTAGTTGGCACACTTTCTACACCAAAGTGAGTGTGAAAGAAACACTATGGGTATGTTTACATTTAACTCCCATTATATCCCATACATTTCCAACATGAGATGTAGTTCATAGTTCCCATATTATAGCCATTAATGATGAATTCATGATAACAAATGGCTATAATGTGACAAAAAGGTATGACAGTAAGAGGAAAATGGCAGGAGATGAATGTAAAACCAAACCGTGCAATGATGCAATGGCACTAAACCTTCAGGTACTAAACTGCTCGTTCAGGTTTTTGGCTCTATATAAAATTGAAAGCAGACTCAGGAAAAATGTTGTTTAATGTGTTTATCCTGTAGTTTGAAAAAGATTCATGTGTTTATCCTTTAAGTGATGATTTAATTTGCAAGGCTACTAGAGTTGAATGTAGACAAGCAGCTGTCATTTAGCTTATGTATTTTTATACATGCATTTGCCCGAGTCTGCTATCAGGGAAGGTTCAGGTTGTACTGTACCTGCATGTTGTCCGGATCTTCACCACGATGCTGTCCCCTGGGCATCCTGTGGGGTGATGGAGGCAGAAGTCCGACCAATTGAACCTGAAATGTCTGGGCAGAGCACAGACAAATAAGTAAGAGAAGACAGCAACACGGTCTGAAGAGAAATATATACAGTATGAGGTCATTTCATCTAACAATGATCTAATCACTATAATTCAATTCTCCCAATATAAACCTAAAAAAAGGTATGTTGAAGGCAGACTAAACTAGGACTAAAGCTCGCAGTTTGGCAAAATAATCTATTTTGTTTACTCCCTCCATTTCCACTATGGTTGCTATACTACTTTGTCCTATTCTGTTTGACTTCTTAATGACACAGTAACTACTTACACCAGAAGATGGCGGCAATACAACATAGCGGATGCCGGCTGCTGTTAAACCCTGTATTCCTATTTGATGTCATGAATTATTTCATCCCACCCTCTTCAGCTAATGTAAATCAAGGCTTATGAATTGTAATACTATTTATTATATACTTGGAAAAAAAATAAATAATAAACCTAATCAAATCAAAGATAATGTGCAAAAACACGCTACAATACTTAGCAAAATACAATACTTGTTGGACATAACGCAAGTAGTGCAAAATGGAATGTAAAGTTAAATTTGTGCAGTTATGGGTGAGATTTTCTAAATATTAAAGAAAAGCCCAATTTAAATAACACAAACCAATACATTAAAAACAAAAAAAAAAAAAAAACAAAAAAAAAAAAACACTAGAATAAGAGAAGTTGGTACCTCTAGCAGCTGTGTAGACAGTCGAGTCATTTGGGCCCTGAGTGCCTCATTTTCTTGTTGAAGGCCCTCCAGCTCTGTGTGTCCTTGTCCTGCTTCGCGGCCCTGAAACACACAAAGCACAACGTAATACGAATTCCAGCCACATAATCAGCATGTTAAGAAAAAACTAAATAACAAAAGGTTATAGGTTAGATGTATGCAGTTTATACCTTGGTGAGCTCCTTTTGTGCCTCGAGCTCCTGCTTCAGAGAGGCGTTCTCCTGTTCCAAAGCCTTCACCAGGGAGGACTGACTCTGTGGTTTGTGCTGCTTCAGGGACAGCACGGTCGCATCAAGCTGACGGACCTGCGGACATAAAATAAAGTAGTCACAGATCAGTGACAGAGTGAGAAAATGGAACACTTACAAGACAAAACCCACACACCAGGACTGATAACTGTGCAATAATAATAATAATGTCTTTGCAATAGTGTAAAGACAACTTTGCATAAATACAACCATCTATTTAGTATACAACTATTTATTCTCTTTACTTACAGTATATTTATTTGTTGTTTGTTTATCTCTAGAGCAGGGGTCTTCAACTTTTTTTTTTTAAACCAAGGACCCCTTAGCTGAAAGAGAGATGGATCAGGGACCCTCTACTACATATTGTATAAAATGAAGTTGCATCTTAAACTGGGTGTAGGGCGGCCTAAAGCCTTTACACATACCGTTCTAGTGCATAGAATACTAAGCTATTAAAATAATCTTTTAATGTTACACATACATGTGGCACAGTAAATCTTTAGGATTAACTGTATCTGTGGGTGGCTACCTTAGTGTCTACCTTACCTGTAGGCCAGTAAGCCTATCATCAGTGGATTAATATTTTCTAATAGTATGTTGGATTCATGTTAAGACATTTTCATTTTTGAAAAAATTAATAATTTGGAGGCCCCCCTGCAGCAACTCTGAGGACCCCCTAGGGGTTCCGGACCCTCTGCTGAAGATCTCTGCTCTAGAGTCTTTTATACCCCCCCCCCCCCCCCTTCTCCCCTGCTGCTGCAACAATGTGAATTTCCCCATTGTGGGATTAATAAAGGATTTTGAATTTTGACTGCAGATTTTTAATGTTCATTACAGTTTGCTGTAGTCCTCAGCTCACCTTTTCTCTGGACTGCATGAGGTCTCCTTTGACGTTGCGCACTGCAGCCTGAAGCCTCTCGTTTTCCTGCCTCAGGAGCTGCTGCTCCTGGTCCACCAGCCGAGACATCTTATCCCTGTACAGCTTCTTGCTCTGACTCTGGAGACCGCTCGAGTGCAAGGCCATCTCTAAAATGTGGTTCTGTGATGAATAAAAGGTAAAAAGGTCAAGTCTACTGAAAAAAAAAAGAATGTACAAAATGGTGTCAAATATTCTTTATTTTTTCTCACTTTAGTGTTGCACTTAAGTGTGTTTTTTCAGTCTGCTATTTTTTTTTTTTTTTTTAAATCTCACCTTATCGTTGACATTTTGCAGCTGTTTGTGTAGCATTGAAACTTCAAGTTTGAGGGAATCCCTCTCCTGCTGCAAAACACGGAGGTCTGACTTAAGACGAGCACTTTGATGGCTCACAGCCTGAAGAGTTTCATCCACTGTCTTGACCTAGATTGGAGAAAGGAATATATTTGGTCCTGAGTAACACGGTTCACAAATCTGTTTAATTACTATGAATGCTTTGAAATAATACTAAAAGCAGTTGATTGGTACAGATGGTTCTGTGGGTTACAGCAGACTCTTACTCTATCTTGAGATCTAGCTAGCTGGTTGCAGAGGCCCTGAGTCTCCTTATCCATGCTCATCCGCTCCTCTATCAGGTGGCTGAGCTGACTCTCCATAGAGTCCACTTTGACTGCCTGAGAACCAGAAGACGACTACAGTTGTAATTAAACAATCCTTTATGTTAACTGCTAAAGCTAGAACCACACCACAACATCACAGCAGATTACAGTTACCTTAAGGACATTAAATATGTATTTTACTTGTATTCATTTAAGCCGCTTTCCGACCAGAGGGATTTTTGCAGTTCATAGAACATAAAATTCCTAGAACCCTTTTTTTCCTCATGTTCCGACTGGACCAATTTGGGGATTTTTAAGTCCCTCTGGCCGCAGTTCCTGTAACTCTTTCAGCTCCTACTTCAGGGCAGGGTCTTTTCTCTTTTCCCTTTTTAGCATATGAACCTAGGTCAACGAGGGTCGGGTTTCCAGTACAGACAGATCAACAATGGGACAATTTTAACAATTTTGCTTATTCATCACTAAATTCACTTCTGACAACTTTTTAGATGAGAAACCAACTGTTTAGATTTCGAATATAGGCAGTCTTGTGAAAATTGATGCCGAATTGACAATTTGCTTCAACGTTTTCGGAGTTGAGAAGCTCCATGAAGTGAGGTGACAGCCAGCAGGCGCCTTCCCCGGCCGCTAGCTCGTCGCTCGGCCAGTCATGCTCAGAGACCCCGCTGTAAGCTGGAGGTCTCTCAGACCACTCTCGTAAATAAGAGGCTTTTATTTCGCCGTTGACGGTTCGTTTGTTTAAATATCCTTTAACCTGCCAGCGCTATCCTAGGTTAACTGTCTTTTCGGAGTTAAACTCCACAAGCATGCCCTGCAGGCTTGACAAATATCTCACACACACACACACACACACACACACACACACACACACACACACACACACACACACACACACACACACACACGGGGGAGAGCGAGATACTCGTTTCTCTTCGGGAGACTTGTTTAAATTATGACAAACATGCTATATACATTAGATTTAGTTCCTACTTTTTTTGGTGTATTTGTTTTCTGATTTTTAACGCTATAAAGACTGTTGCCGTGCTTGCATCACTCTCTTACCCCTCCTACCAGTCCCTATGGCCACTTGGCCAGTGCGAATGCAAATGGAAAAAACGGTTTTTGGGGAGAGTAGTTAGTAGATCTGTTTAGAAGTGGACTTTTCCTATAATTAAGTTCCTGTAACTACTTGGTCGGAAAACGGCTTTAGATTGTCTTGAGTCATTTCCATGGCAAGAGTAGGTGGTGGTAATGCTTTATCGCTTTGTGTCTGTGTCATCAAAGTGTCCACGGCCTGATGCTCACCTTCTCTTTGAGGCCAGAGAGCTGCAGCGACAGCTGAGTATTCCTCTGCTCCAGCTGTGCAGTGTCCTCCAGAGCTTTGGTCAGCTCTGCCTCCAGAGAAGACACACAAGCTGCCAGCTAACACAAAGCAGCCACCAATTAACTACCCGCTACCATCACAACACCACGACGACCATCAGTCGGTTATAAAACTCCGTTTACCTTGTTTTTCTCTTCAGCGGTGTACACCTCCCTCCTCTCGTTCTCCTTCATCAGCTCTGCCAGCTGCTGTCGTAGATTCTCCATATCAGAAATATTTTGGGCATTTTTCTTTGACAGCATCACATTTTTATCCTCGAATTGCTGGCTCTGCAAACGCAGCTCTGAAATCTGCAGAGGAGATAATACATGTATTATTAATTGCTTCTGAATGAAGGAGGAATCAATTGTGTGGAGACAAAATTGTTTTGAAATATTTTATATATATTTGAAATATAATTTTTTTTTTTTTATGGATGACAATGCTGGTCAGTCAGTTAGTCCACCACTTTGGTCCAGACTAAAATCGATCATCCATCCATCCATCCATCATGTATGGCTATGAAAATGTGTTCAGACATTCATGGTCCCCAGTGGATGCATCCTAATGACATTGGTGATGTCCTGACTTTTTACTCTAGCGCCACCAGCAAGTTGACAGTTTTGTTTTGTCGTACAATTGGTACAAACATTGATGTCTACTTCAGGATGAATTGTTATAACTTTAGTGATCCTGTGACTTTTCATTTGGCGCAATCATCAGGTCAAAATGTAAAGCTGTCCAGTACTTTGGTTTTATGAAAAGAGTAATAACATTCATATTATTTGAACATGATTTGTGCTTTCTGTTCAGTGCTAGTGACCAACTGTTAGCATCCTATCACACTAAACTAAGGTGGTCATCATCGTAACATCGGCATGTTATCACTGTTCTTATGAGCATGTAAGCATGTCATTGCTGACGGTAGCATTTAGCTCAAAGCACCACAGCCTCACAGAGCTGCTAGTGTGGCTGTAGACTCTTATAGTAATAAGTTACTTCAGTACCTGTTTCTTGAAAATCTCCGCTGCCTTTTGAGCCGCAATCTTCCCTTTTTTTAAGTGCTCCAGTGTTTGTCTAAAATCAAACATTAGAAGGAAATGTCAGTTTTGAATGGACAAAACCACAATAAACAGAGGTATTTATTAAATGTGTTTAAATTAAATGTGTTGTTTCTTACATCAGCTCTTCCTGGACCTCTTTCAAGTCCTCTTCCTTCAACGCAGCAATCTTTTGCTTGAGGAGGACGTTTTCTTCAGCGAGACGACTGGCCTCAGATCTACAGGCAGACAAAACTACATGAACAACTAGATTCCAACAAGCCATGACAACAACAAGCATATGTCAGAATGTACATTTATAATTCATTGGGATATAAATAGGGCTGGGTATCGTCAAAAAATGTCGATACCGGTAATGATACCAATGCCCTGACTTCAATACCGGTTCCTAAACGATATTTTTTCCAATAACAATTAAAAAAAAATCTATTTTAAACAAAAAAGGAAATTACAACATTACGGCAAAAAATCTTTTAATTTATTTTTCAGCTCCTACTACGTGAGCCCAGTCTTTATGCGTGCATCTACGACGTGTAACGCCAAATCACCAGCATTATGCATGCAAATCTCATGCATGCATGAGATTTACTCCTTAGGTATTGAAATTTGTTATTAAATGACGAGGCATTCTTTAAGGCAATTTGGTCGGTGCCTAAAAAGAATTGAATTCGGTACCCAGCCATATGTATAAAGAGTCACTTGCTACGTATTGATTAAAAGCATCTTATTCTACGATTTACACAAATTGAACTTTTCTTTTGGGGGGGTGAACTACAGGGATCAAGAAGCAGCACAAGTGTTTAAGATCTGTTGCATCCACAAAATGATTTGGGACCCTAATCACAGGAAGGATAAACAGCACTACATTGTGCCTGGCAACTAAAGGAGGAGCGCTCTTAAAAATAAAAGCACCACCGGGATGGGACAACGAGAAGCCACAGGAGACACGGAGGGTAGGGTTCCTAGTTCTTCTCCCCGTTACCTATGAGCCTGAGTTGTTTCATTTAACGAATGCGATTCGTCCTGTAGCTCTGTGATGGCTCTGCGCAGTTTGGTGTTCTGCTTCTCAAACTCCTCGCAGCTGCCCTCCAAATCAGTCACTGCCAGAACTTTATCCAGGAGAGACTCCTCCACGGGGCTCTCCGATCGTTCGCCGTCTGGGTGTACGGCTGAGAGAATCTCACCCTCCCTCTCCAATTCACTGAACAACTCGGAGAGTTTACTGTTCTCCCCTCTCATCCGGCTGATCTCATCCACCTCATCTTGGAAATCATGGAAAATATTCATCCTGCTTTCAAGGCTCCAAACTCTCTTTTCAAGTTCACCGTTTTGCTCCTTCAGTTTGGTGTTTTCACACATGCAATCTTCATATCTAATCTGAAGATCTGTCATCTTTATGGCCTTTACCTCCAGCTCTTTGACATGCTCTATTAAACGTAGCACTTTTACTTTGAGGTAATAGTTTTCCTCCAATATCTGGTTGCCGGTTTTGATCTTTTCAGTGTTATGAGCCAGAAGATTCTCTAGTATTTCGGTCTTCTGCTGAAGCAGAGAAATCTTCTCATGTAGGAGGATGTTCTCTTCCGTGGCAGTGTAATACAAAGCCTGGAGTTTAGGGGAAAAACATCCCCGTTCCTCACAATCAGCATCTTCATCCAGACTTTCCGGACAATCACGTGTGAATTCATCCTTCATTTCGTCAGTTAATTGTTCAGAGTCTGAGTTGGAAACAAGTTCAACTTCCTGTCTACAGTCGTGAGAGTCATTTGGTAAACACCCAACCTCAGCATCCACCAGAGGCCGTTCATCTGGGTCACCTGTGTCCTCCAGCACTGAGGGATTAACCACAGTCCCATGACATGGCTCATCTTCATGGTAAGTGCTTTCATTTTCCAAAGTTTGTACATCTTGAGGTTTGTTCTCCTCCTCACATGATTCAAGAGCTACTTTATTCTCAGAATCTGTTGCAACTTCCTCTGCATCTACACCTTCTGAAGCCTCAGGGGATGAGACCGCCTCACACCACATCTCTGGGGAAACGGCTCCGTTTTTGGATTCAACAGTTGAATTATCTCCATCTGGAACTGGGGAATCTGGGTAGTGGACGCCACAGCACGTCACTTCAGGGTCTTCATGTGCAATTTCTACAGAACAACAGCCTACTTCTGGGTCTCCCTCAACTTCCTCAGGGCTTGAATCTCCAATTTGGTAATCTTCTGGAACAGCAACAACTTGATTTACTTCTGCCATGTGGTCTCCTTGATCATCACCGGTAGCAGGGATGTTTTCATCATATTCTTTATCAACATTTTCAGGACCTCCATCCACTGCATCAGGGCCCTCCGTTAAAGTCTCTACATTAACGTCTTGTTCAACCAAAAATGGTGACAAACTAAACTCTTCCTGATTAGAGGTATAGCCAAGAATAGCATCATTGAAAGAGATTTCAGGTGGTGCCAAACGGGTTTCTTGTTCTTCACCAGAGAAAGATATGGATTCTTCCTCCATTAAAGTGTTTTTATCATTTGATTCTTTCATTTCTTCTTCCTTAGCCTTTTCGGCAGAAGACAAAACATGATTCAATTCCATCTCTAGCTCTTTTATTCGGATCTTAAGGGCATCTCTTTCGGCTAGAAGCTCTTCTCGGTCATTCGCTCGATTATCTTCGAGGATGGATGTATGTTCCTGGAGCTCCCTTCTCTCAAGCTCAAAGTCCACCTCTGCCTGTCTAAGCAGCGTCTCCAGCTCCTCAATCTTCATCTTGAAATCATCGTGCTCAGTTAACAGTTCAATCCTCTCAGTAATCTGCCTCTCAGAGATGGAAAGCATCTCTGTGTATTTTGCCTCAAGTTCAGACTGGCTGCACAGAAGCTCTTCCCTCTCCCGTTTAAAATCTGCCACCGTTTGATTTAACAGGAGCTCAGTCTCGAGCGCTTTCTTCTCAGACTGAGCAAGAAGCTCGTCTTTGGTTTCCAGGCTTCCTTGGAGCCGGTTATGGAGGTCATTCAGCTGCATACTTAGCGCTATCTCTTTAGTCTGAGCCACACTGATAAAGTTGTCCAGCTCGTTTTGCAGTCGCTGGTTCTTCAGCACAAGTTCTTCTATTTTCTCTTGATGAAGACTTTCTAGCTCATGTCGCCGTTTTGTCCACTCTTGATCCATGCTCTCTTTTTCTTGCTCCGTGGTCTCCTCCATCAGTCGTCTTTGATCCTCAGCGTTCGCAAGGGCCTCCTGCATCTGTGCCGCCCAGCTGAGCTCCTGCTCGCCGTGCCTTTCAGAAAGAGCCTTCAGCTCACTTTGGTAGTGCTGCTCCAGTTTCAAAACGTCAGCCTGTAAACGCTCCGCAACCGATTCCTGATCACTTGAGAAACGACTTTCCACTTCCTTGATTCTCTGGGTGAAGCTGATCTCGGTTTCCCTCCTGTACACGGTTAATTTAATGATTGGTACAGCAACTGTTTAGAACTCTTAATAATACAAGTTAAAACAAATAACTTTAGATTATTTTAAAAGGACTATTGTTAAGGGCAAAGCAATACATATTTTACTTTGATACAAAACAATTACCTACTAGACCTACTTTTTTTAAACAGGCCTTTGGTTAACCTGTCCGCACCTTATTTTATTTCTATTTTATGCTTTATGTATTATTTTGTGATTTTAAGTGTGCACTCTGTTTTAATGTGCATCATATTGGGTGTTTAAAGTAAAGCACTTTGTGATTTTTATCTGTGATAAGCGCTGTATAAATACATTTTACTTACTTAGAATTAAAAATCTCTCAAAAGCCAAATATTTCCTTGATTCTGTGGGTGAAGCTGATCTCGGTTGCCTTCCTGTATACGGTTCATTTAATGATCGTTACAGCTTAAAACTGTTTAGAACTCTTAATAGTACAAGTTAAAACAAATAAAAACAAATACCTATCAGATTAAGATTATTTTAAAGGATGAATGTTAAGGACAAAGCAAGCGTTAAGTGATAAATAATTTCCTATGATACAAACAATTAAAAAAACTCCCTGAAATGCCCTTCCTTTGTCTAAATCTGGGTTTCATGTAGCTTTGTAATCTTTTTATTTATTTTATTTCAATTCTTTATCCAATTTTTACTTATAAAACAGGCCTATTTTAAAAAATATACACTTCAAGTGGAGCTACACCCCATTTTCTGTTTGTGCTAATAAATATGGATCACTCTGTAAAAGTTTCCATCCAAAGATGATTGCGAAAACTGCTGATACTATGCGATTCAAGTAAAAAAAAAAAAGTAAAAAAAAGAAGAAAAAACAAGCCAAATCTCTCACCTCTCCTGAGCAATGTCCTCCCGTAGTTTGTCCAACATGCTGCTGAGAGCGTCCCTCTCTCTGGTGTGCTTGTCGGTCAGATCCTTCACGGCCTCGCTGTGGCTCTCCTCTAGACGATCCCTCTCCTCTGCCATTAAGCGTTTAACTCTCTCCTCCTCCTCCTCCTTCTCAGTCTCACGCTTCTCCTTCTCTTCATTCAGCCTGTCCTGGAGCATCCCTTCGTAATCCTCCTCCAGTTGCAGTCTCTCCCTCTCCCACTCCTCCTTCAGCTTTTTCTCCCTCTGCTCAAACTTCTCCTGCACCTGCAACCGTTCCTGCAGTATTCTATCGAGCAGAGCCTGCTCCTGACGCTCCTGAAGCTGGCCTCGTTCGCTCTCCCACTGCTCCCGGAGATCGCCCTCCTTCTCTTCTTGTTCCCTGGCGAGTCTCGATATCTCTTCCTCCAGCGCCACATGCAGAGTCTCGTTATTCTGCTCGTCCAGCTGAGCCCTCTCTTCCTGCCACTGCTCTGTCAGCCTCTGCACAATCTCGTCGCGCTCTTCCTCAAACCTCGCCTTTGCCTCTTCTAGTCTGGCCTTCAGTTCAGCCTCATGGCTTTGTTGCAACAGCTCTTTCTCCCTTTCCCAATCACCTAACAGTCTCTTCTCCAACTCAGCCTGCTCTTCCTGCAGTTTCTTTCTCTCCTCTTCCAGTCTGGCTTCAGAAAGCTCTGCATGCTCGTCCCCCAGTTTCTTAATCTCCACGGCGTGTTGTTTCCTCAGCTCGTCCATCTCATCTACGAGATGTCCATCCGTCTCGGTCTGCAGGGCCTCCAGGGTCTTCAGCTGCTCCTCCAGGTCTGCAGTGCAGGTGTGGGCCTCCAGCAGTTTCTGTCTGAGAGCTCCCACTTCCTCCTCCTGCATATTCTCCAGCTCTTCCCTCTCCTGGGCCTGCTTCTGCTCCAGACTAGTCCGCTCCAGCTCTGCCTGCTCTAGCTGGTTCTGGAGCTCCTGTCCCCGGTTCTGAATATCGACCATCTCCCCCCTCAGCTCCTGGACCTCCTGCTGGTACTGGAGGGCTAAGGCAGCCAGCTGTTCCTCATGGGTCGCCCTCTGCTCTCCTACCATCTTATCAAATTCATTGATCTGTGACGATGTAAAGAATGTTGAGGGTTTAAATGAATAGAGACTTTTAATAAATGCACTTTTTTGATTTTTGTGCTGAGAGTTAGATGAGAAGATAAATACCACCCTCATAACTGTTTGCTAAATGTTAAGCTACAATCAGCAGCCACTTAGTTTAGCTTAGCATAAAGACTGGAAAGAGGGGCAAACAGCTAGCTCTGTCCAAAAAGGTAACAAAATCCAGCAACCAGTTGTTTACTAGCTAGCCACTACCCCCCTCTTTCCAGTCTTTTTTCCAAGCTAAGCTTATCATATCATTTGTTGGCTGTAGCTTCATATTTGCTGGACAGACACAAGAGTGGTATCAATGTTCACTTCTAACTCTCAGCAAGAAAGGAAATAAGCGCATTTTACCAAAATGTCAAACTAATCCTTTGAAGGCACAGGAGTTAATTGTTCATTTCACTCATCCCGACAGTTAAGTAAGTTCAGAACTGGGATGCAGCCAACAAGACCAGGTAAAGACCAAATCAATGACCAAAATGCCATAAAGCATCTCGTCTCAATTCACAAGATTAATATTACATGTATACGTCTCCCTGCTCTTCCCAGCTCTAGTTTTTAAATTACAAATAAATAAATAAATAAATACACACATGTAAATCTAACACAATGAAATATAAAAAGATATCCACTACACTAACCTTGCTTTCCAGCTGGTTTTGCAAATCCTCCATTTCCTGAAGGTGTTGCTCCTTCAGCTGCTCCAGCATCATCTCTGCCTCAAGGCTCATGCTGAAGGGCTGAACCTCCTCGCAACCAATACCTGCAAAAAGTCACGTTACCAGTTGGTGAAGCTGGCGACTTCTGACACGAGGTTTCCTTGTTTTTATGCAAACTGTTTATGTACTGATTGTTGTCATGAACAGATGTAGTTAGAGCTCTGTAATTAGCTCTCCAGGGACTGCATGTGTGGTGTAAGTATTCATTACCAGGATCAGACTCCATGCCGGGGCTTTTACTCTCCAGCTCTTCAGAGAGAGGTTTGTGGCAGGGCTGATGAACTCGTCCGAGACCGTGGAACTCATGCAACTCTGACTGCAGCTCGTCAATACGATCCTGTAGCTCCTACCAAATGAGAGCGCTACCAGTTAAACATGTATATAACAGCAAGCCTGTGAAGACAACATTTCGGTCGCCACTTCTTACATGCTGTGCGTGCATGTAGGGACACGCAAGCAAAACGAGAAATTTAAGAAAAAGGTGGGCAGGTTTTGAGATTTAGACGCAATTACCCTGCACTGAGCTTCGTAGCTGCTGCGTAGTTCTTTAATACGTTCCTCTTGGAGTAAGAAGTCTGCACTGCCAGGGTCCAAGTCTCCAAACTAAAAGAAAATAAGAGCATTTACAAGTTTATAGTTTGCAAAGAAACCATAAAATAAAAACAAGGACTCAAACAAAAAGAGCTAGACAGAAGACGAGCGAGAGAGAATACAGAAAATCAACAAACAAAAACTAAAGAGCAAGCAAAAAAAAACACAATAAAATAAATAAATACATTTGAGTGCAAGTATGTATGTTCCAATAACCCCAACAACAGAGAAAGTCGGTATTGAAATTATGGAGAGCCATAAAATGTCTCTGTACCTTTTCTTTCATAACGTTGTCCAAACTTGTCTGGAGTTTTGTATTTTGGCTTTGCGTCTCCACTAGTTTTTCAGTGATGTCCAGCAACTCCATTTCAAGGCGTCTATTTTCCTAAAAAATTAGGATATCAACAACATGTGTTTACAATTATTAACTTTTTTAATAAGCAGAAGATAACATTTAGTGAGAAAAATCCAAATCAAGCCATGTCAAGGTTCATCAGTGAGTGCTTTCTGCATCAATAAACCATATAATAACCCATTAAAGCGGAGGAGAGAAGGAGAGTCTTTTCGGTTACCTTCACAGAGATGGAAAGGTGGTCTCTGAGAAAGGATTCATCCTCCCTGATCTTCTCGACCTCTGACTCCAGTTCCTTGCGCTGCAGGCTGGCCTGTTGCTGGATCTGGTCCATCTCCTTGGTCAGCTCTGATCGTACCGCTGCTAGCTTCTCTTTGTGGTCCTGTTCAAGCTTCCTGTAGACATTCAGGCACAGAGAAAACAGGGTGTGACGCTTACAAAGAACACTATAATAACCGACTGTACCAAATGTTACGTTAAAGCATATAAGCTGTAGGAGATGAAGGAGACAAACTGAGACAAACAGAAGGCACAATTAAACGTGAACCAATCAAACTGTTCTGTACAGCCTTGCTGTGATACAACTTGAGAACAAAGAGTAAAAATATGGACATCTGGTTTAATCTGAGAGATACATTACCTGAGATTGAGGTTGTTCATGTGCTCAATGGCAGAGTGACGCTCATCCACCTCATTGGCGAGCTGAGTTTTCAGTTTCTCGGCTTTTTCCAAGTCCGATTGGATTTTCTCTTTCTCCCTGAGTTCTCGGTCTAAACGCTCTCTGAAAAATAGAAAAACAACAGGGTCAATAATTGTACAAAGATTTATCCATGACAACAGGAACAAAAGCCAACAATAATCATGCATTCATGAAATCGTATTTTAGACAAACCGGTTCTAAATGATTCCAAAGGTATTCATCAAATATAAACAAAGAGTATTAAGATGTGAATGAGCTGTATTATAGTGGTGACTCGTACTCACAGAAGATATCGGATCTCAGCTTTGAAGCTGGCCAGTGCCGCTTGGTGAATCCCATTCTTAGTAACGAGTAGCTCGTTCTCAAGTGCCATGGTGAGATCCCCAAGACTCAGTTTTCCATCTAGGCTGAAATTCAAAGCCTGCGAAACAAATTTACACATACATTTGTTTTAAAAAAATACTTTAAAAAGAGTTTTAGAAAATACTTTACTTATTTGAATCATGGAGTAAATAATAAAATAAAAAAATAAAAATCTCTTGAAGTTTTGTAAACCATTTTTATTTAACCTTTATTTAACCAGGTAGGCTGTTGAGAACAGGTTCTCATTTGCAACGGCGACCTGGCCAAGAAAAGCATAAGTGTGCAAGACAACATACAGTTCCACATTCAATACAGTACAAGAATACAGAATACAATAGGCCACATAAAGTACAGATTAAGTAGGCATTACAAAGCCGGCGCAAAGTGAGGTGTAAGTAAGTCGATGGATATGCGAAAGTGATATGGTAATAACACAATACACATGAATAGACAGTCTATATCACTGCTGAGATGTAGTAAAGAGTCAAAATACAGTTAGTGCAAGTTGTGGTTTAGTTAACCATGTTCTCCTGAACTGCACAAATCGGATTTCCTTTCTGTCATCAGCTGTCTGAATGCACACATTTAAAATTCCGGTAATTAAGAACTAATGGCCACAGTAATAATTAGAAGAATAAGTACCTGCAGGATCTCCATGCTGTTTTCTATTCCCTCTTCCAGCCAGGCATCCAGGATGTATTCGACTGGAGTGAAACCGGTACCATCATCAAGGGTGGAGAAGAGACGCATGCCAATGGTGCTGGTCAGAGCAAAAGGAGTGGCTATCCTACGGCCTCCCTCATCAAAGGGCTATACGGGGGGGGGGGGGGGAAGAGACATTGTGTCTTTTTACTAACAGTGTTAATCTCCAAAATTCAAACCTGAGATCTAGCTTTCAATCACTCTATTACAGAGGAAGTAGAAACCAACAATTTGTTTTATGCCTATGATACAATATGATAGGACAGGCATTTTCTTTATTAAAGCTAGAACATAATTAAAAAAAATACAGAATTAAAAGAAATTAATTAATTAACGACAAGGGAATTACCCCACTTCTTGGGACCTCGTAGAGCTAAACAAACTAATACCTGAGTGGAGTGGTGTCGTTTAAGCTGTCTGTAGGGCGTGGAGGCAGACGGCGTGGGGGGTTTGTTGTCGTTTACAACCCTGGAAACAAACTCCTGAACATTCATCACTCCATCACCGGGTAGACTCTGGAGCACATCCAAATTTATCTGAAAAATAAAATGTGTGGTCTTTTTTTTTTTTTAAGTAGCAGAGAGAGAGACAATATATTTTCTTTTCACTCTGTGTGTGTGTGTGTGTGTGTGTGTGTGTGTGTGTGTGTGTGTGTGTGTGTGTGTGTGTGTGTGTGTGTGTGTGTGTGTGTCTCTCCATTAACTTAGAATCTCACCTCCAGGCCCAGGTGTTCACAAAGCGCGAGCAGTTGGGTGTGACCGGCACATCCGTCCCATGATATCTCCAGCTTGTCACAGGCTTCACGCAGTCTCTCCTCTAAACCGGTGGACAGAGGAAAGATGGCTTTCCGAGGTGTGCTCGGCTCATCGGGGTTCCAGAGATGCATCTGGCCTACAAAGAAGGTTAGAAGAGGCTGTGATCATTCAGTGACAAACCGCTATGGAGTGAATTTTCTGAAATACTGAGACTTTTGACGTACCTTCTGCCTCATACTCCTCTGTGCTTGATTCGTGAGCATTCCAGCGCTGTTAAGACACAAAAACACATGAATTAATGCTTTAATAATTAATAAATTAATATTAATATCACAAGGAAACTAGTCTCTAAATAACTTACTAACATTTTTTACATTTTAACAGTTTTTTTTTTGAAGAATCAAAATATAGGAACTCATTTGTGAGAAATCACCACGTTAAAACCTCCCTGCAGGCAGTTTTTTTTCATGTGACAATCAGCTGTTTATAAGTTCAAACGTGTTTTTAAAGTAGGTTGAGGTTGAGTCTGGGTGCAAACGGGGGATGGGGTGGCGGGGTGGGGGGGCTGGGGGGCAGGAGCATCTGACAAAAAGCACAAAAGAGCTTTTGTGATGGCACGAGGGCATCAGGGATGGTCAGTGTGCAAATTGGGAATGGTGGTAATAATAGAGAAAATGTGTCACGGACAGACACACTTTTCGTTATTTTCTAGCAAACATGTTAATAGTAATACTCCCGGTGCCAATGTTCAACACTTAACAACTAAAGTTAAAATAAATGAGAAGCTGTTGCTAAAAATGATATGCTCACTCGGGGGGGGGGAAAAAAAAAAAAAAAAAAAAAAAAAAATCACGTTTTAAAATAAACAATTAGGACATTTCTGTTTAAAATCCAAATTAGTTTTTCTTACTCTTAAAATTCAAATTACCAGTAGACTTTTAAGATTTTAACTTAAAACTTGGTTGCGTTTTTTTGTTGCTTGCCGAGAAATACGTGAGGAGGAGGAGGGGTTTATGTGGGAGTGACTCCAACCCAGTTCCAGCGTGACCATCTATTGTTTGGGAAGCAAACAGTGAGGGAATGAAGAACAGATGGGATTCTGCAAGTGGCGTTTTGATACATGGTGTATAGGCATCCACCAGGATGGGGGTAGTGGGGCTCATTGTTCCTCTGTCAGAGTCTTACACCCTCCTCCTCCCAAAGCACCAGGCCTGCAGTCTCTCTCTGTGGCAGAGGCCCCTGACCCATCCCCATCTGCTGGTCCCCAGGCCGGACATGGCAGCATTGTTGCAACATAGATTAGTCAATACCAAGACACGCTTCAGTTTGATGTCTCGAATAGTGTTCGCAGGCATCTGGGGTGGAGTCAGGAGCGCAGACAATACACAGAATATTAACACATCCATCCGTGCCCAAGCTGAACTGGCCATCATTATACTGTTTTGGTGACCAGTTGGGGACTGTTCTTTGTCATGATTTATTCTTCTGCAGCGCGTCCATGCTTGCACATTCATTAGTATGAAAAATTAAGCTGTTGTCAAAAGGCCAAAGCAGTCAGTAACCAATTAATAATTTAGTCTATAAGATGTTACAAATGTAGTGATCACAGTTTCTTTCTTAGAGCCCAAGGTGATGTGTGCAGATGTCTACGTGCTTGTTTTGTGCAACTAAACAGTCCAAAACCCAAAGATATGCAATTCAGAACAGCATAAAAACAGACAAATCAGCTAATCCTAACGTATGAGAGGTTGGAACTAGTAAACGTTTGCCATCTTTTCTTGGTAACTTAACATAGACCGATTATCAAAATAGTTGACAATTCATTTTCCGTTAATCGACTAATCCATTAATTCACAGCACAGCCCTGTTACTTTACAGCCCAATAGATTTTCAGGACAAAAATGGGACCTCTTGCTGGTGTTAATGTACATTTCTCACCATGATTTCCGTTGCAGGCCGTGAACACCCAAAGTGTGAGCTTTGAGCTCCGTACAGGTCAAACAACTCTCTATGTCACCGGTGAGCAGGATAATCCAAGAAAAGGATCTAGAAGATCAAGCTGTGGAACCATGCAGAGTGTTCAGCTGTGCGTGGCCATGACTGTACTAATGTTATACAACCCTGTGACACTGACGCATGTCGCATTCAAGCCACTACTGTCCTGTGCAGACAATGGGAGGCACCTTCTGTCAATCTTAAAGAAAAAGCACTTGACAGCAACTGTGGGGGAAATATTGAGGACCATAAACAACAATCAGCGCCTACCTCTCTTTTTATCTGCTAAAAACTCATCTGTTTGGACATGATGTAAATTCCTGAATCTCTGTGCTGTTGCCTTGACCACCACATCACAGCCAGCATATACACTCAGGGCAAAGTTCAACTCAACACTGAGCACTCGAACAGAATCGCATCATCATACATTAAACTGTGTTTAACTAACACTGTGTGAAGTTACGCAAACATTGCGGTTACAGCTCGACTACCGGAGGCGTATTAAACAGCAATTATGCTCACAGTGTTATTTACAGACAGTGCTGCGTTGTTGTGCAATCAACAGGGCCTTGTGAATCCTGTGTTTGAGTGTCTATATTACATTTCAGGATCTGCCCTGCATGCCACTAAGCTGATTAGCTAAGAATAACGCCTCGCAGGCGGCCTGAGGCTGCAGAGAAACACAGCGCATACGAGGACAGGAGGAGATAAGGATGGCATCCCCAGTGTCTGGAGGTTCAGAGCACTGCTGGAAAAAACTCAAGAGAACATCCGTTTTAGCGTTTTACCTCACGCTTCCGGGGAACAGCCGAGTCATAGTTGTCTTCTAGATCGTCCTCCTCCACCGGGTTTGCATTTGTAACTTCGCAGAAGTCTGACATGGGCTCCATGAACTCCGGCGTGGAGCGGCGGCCGTAACGTTTACTGCCCTTCACGAACTTTGGTTGAATCTCAGGAGAGTCTGAGGAGATTCAATGACAGTTTGACACTTTGAAATCAAGTAGGTAGAGTCATGATTAATTGAATACAGCAGCACTTGTGAAAAAATGTCTTACATAACAGAGGATATTATTGAAATACAGAAAGATGTTCAATGACTAATATGTGCCACAGTCTGAAGCACCTACTTCTCCAAATATGAACTTCTCTAAAAGTGTAACTACTGTACAGAACCTTTTAAAGCCTCATGTTCCCTTTGGTTAGAATGAAACCAATATTAAACTACCGGCCGACAGTGTTTCAGGTGCAAACTGCTGAGAAAACTTCAGAGAAATTCACTGAAACTGTATGTTGGATAGACTTTATGCTTCATTAACCACAACACATAGATATTGACAGTGAATTATTTGCTTTGACCAGGATCAGACTTGATATTATCTCGTGGTTATCTAGGGTGTATGGTCTCAGTCGCTCTTTTGTGATCATAGAGAAATAAAAATAACTGAACTGAAAAGATGTTGGTATTAACCAAAAGTGTGAAATATGCATTCACAAAAAACATACTTTTGAGTATCAAAAAATGTTTCCAAAGAGATAGCTTAGTATAAACAACTATTTGCAGTAGCTACATCCATAAAATAACAAACCATGCAAGCGGACCAAACATGATGGTGCAAATAATTCAACTGGCTGCCTTTGGCTTTGGGCCTGCACCTTTGGCTCTGTGTCTCTGTATGTAGATTTACAGCTGAATCAGCATGTGGGCTGTTCCACTTACGCAGCTTTCACAGTTCACCTTGTTGAGTGGAAAAGGTTTCCTTAAAGTTCACTATTAACTGATACTGACATAAATTACCGATAATAAGTGTGTTTTTAGGCGGACACTGCGTGCATTTTAAAGACATTTGTCTGGGGGCCGGGTAGAGGTTTACTCCTCGATGCAGCGGCCGCGGGTTCGACTCCGACCTGCGGCCCTTTGCTGCATGTCATTCCCCCCCTCTCTCTCCCCTTTCATGTCTTCATCTGTCCTGTGAAAGTAAAGGCCTAAAAATGCCCCAAAAAATAATCTTGAAAAAAAAAGAAAAAACACACACACATTTGTCTGTGTGAGATTTCTTTAAAAAAACATGCAACACCAGAATCTAGACTTTACCTGGTTTTGACAAGGTCTCCGGTTCTGCTTGTGGTGGCTCAAGAGTTGATGACAATACCACAATAAGTGCATTTTTGAATTGGTCAAAGTCAACCTGCAACGAGAACAGACAAAAAGTAGTTTTACATAAATGTGAAAAAAAAATGCCAGCAATGCTTAGTATGTGAAGCAAAGTAAAAAACTAAGCAAAAGTTCACGGAAATTCCTTAGACTGGATGTAATTCCCAGTGTGCAGGGTGGAGGCTGGGTGTCCCTGGGTGTCTGGGTGGAGGGGGTTTGCTGAGCAGGAGCAGCGAGGTCACACTTCAACAATCAACAGCTGCTAACCCTGAATATGGTGATTTTCTTTGTGTTTCGAGGCTGGCGGCTGCCGTCTTGACGTGGTTTTTTTTCTTTAGACTTTATTGTTGGATGCCATGGGTATGCAATCAGTTCACTTGCCCTCTAACTCACATTTTCCCCCCGCCCACACACACGACAATGCAAGACAATAGCCATCCGTCTGTCCACACACTTATATACAAACAACTTGATGCACAAGTGTGGAGGCAAGCAATTTGGAATATATCCCACCGTCTACTTTGGGCTGAAAAGATAAATACTGGAGATCCTCTGAATGTACAATGCATTTCATACAAACTGAAGTCCAATTGTACAGATTAGACCAGTGTCCTTTCTATTTTATACATTTCCACATGGAGCACCCTCAAAGAAATGCATCTGTGAATAGTGATTATCTGGCTTGGTTGTCTTGACGACAGACACCTGGGATCAGGGCTGATGGGGGCACATTTTCTCCTCAACAAGACAGCCAACAAAGCACCAAAAAGCCTGGACGCACAAAGACCTGAGAGCTGGAGTGGCTCAACACAGACGTCGGTTAAATTCAAAAGGATGCAAGAGGAGGAGCCTTTGGAAATCCAAAAGGCCAGGACTCTCACGTTCATCAGAAAAGGAAAGCAAATAACTTTTCTGACAGACAAAAACAACTGCTTGTTTTCAGCGGCAGGGGAATAAACATACCCTGGCAGTGAGGCGGTCCTGGCTCTGCAGCAGTATGTGGAGAAGAGCTGGTGTGGCGTCATCCAGGTGCAGGGACTGGCAGAGGTCAGAGAGTTCCTCTGGGCACAGTGAGCCGGAGCCGCTGGCATCGAAACTGTTAAAAACTTCTTTTAGGCGCTCCTCGTACTGGTCCTGCTCTTGGGTGTCATCCATCCCACAGGACAGCACCCTGCCCTGAAAGACAAGGAAGGGAAATTCTTGTTTCATCACGCTTTCCATCTCATTTTAGCTGATGTGTCTACCCAGAGTGATATGCCAGAACAATAGCAGAATTCAACTTCAAATCACTGTTACAGAGAAGAAAAAAAAAAAAAAAAAAAAAAAAAAAAAAAGCTAAAATCTCTTCCTTCTAAATTAACAGCATAATCCAATCACTGTTATACTTACAAACAGGGTGGAAACATCTATCTCAACAGCATGCGTTCCTAACAGCTCCTTCATCTGAGTGTCGCTGTGCGACTGAGCTACCAACACACAGCTCAAGAGTCATTTGTGGTGGAGGCTTTGGCTAATCAAATTAGAATGATTAGGCAATCAGGTAAATTGATAGACATGGCCAAGTCTGACACTGACCATGACTCTCTTTACGCCTTTAGCTGGGTTCTTTATGACCTGTGTTATTCAATCTGAGGCACATGTAAAAAAGGGAAAATTCACCTTGTACTGTTTACAGTTTAATGTAGTTCACAAATTTTTGTATTGTTATAAAAAGTATCAATAACTAATATAAAAAGGAATGGGATCTGATTTTGTAAAAGACTGACAAAAAGAAGTTGATAATGGAAAAAAAAAAGCAGCATGTTTGAAATTTTTAGGACTAAATGATCCTTTAAATACGTCAAACTGGTGATATAGACGAAGGACAAAGACAACAAAATGTGGCGCTGAACCAAGTGGATAAAGTAGCCAGGAACTAATTGGGAAGGTTACACCAGAAGCCTTGAGCCAACATTTACTGCCTGGCAGCTTCAGTTACAGAGACATGGACAATGTTGTTATACTTTCTATTCGGATGCATCATTGCTGTTAATTGAAAAACAATAAGAACCATTTAACAGAGAGCAGGGCACTTTTGCCCCAAACAAAAGTCTGGAGTCCTGTTTGGCACAATTTGGCCATGTTTGTCTCAAGCTATAATAGAAAAACAAACCATGTATGTATCTTGGGTAATTATTTAGGATGCTGATCATTTGTTTAAAAGAGGCGTAATCAGGCATAAAAAAAGAAAAGATGGAGTCTGACAAACTTAAGCAATGACATAGCTCATAGACGCAACAGTCCAGGTCAGCCACCTGAAGCTTAAGGAAGGTAAATGTCAAACACGACTGGAAATAGCAATGGAGAGCAGAGCAGACTTCTAATTATAACATATTTCTGTACACTATGTAAGTGGACTGTTAGCACCAGTTGTATGTTCATACAGTGCCTCCATTGTTTAGATTTTTTTGCTTTTCTTGATTTCGACTGATATTACTGCTCTTTAAATGCCCTCCTTGACTGCCTTTGGTTGCTTTATGATGAACTTTTTCATCCTTAATACTGCATTTTATGCTGTTGAGCAACTTATGTCACTTGCTGTAAAGGGTGTTGTTGTTTTTTTTAATCTTTTTACTTCATTTACTTACTGCACAGCTTATTGACTCTTGGTTCCCGGCACAGCTTAGTGCATCTTTATCCTTGCTAGCTTTTGTTGCTTTTATCATATACCCTTTGTTTTAATCTGAATTGGTACGAAGTACAGCACTTTTAGTGCCTTCAGTTCCTGTCCAAGTGTGTTTATGTTTCATGTTTTACATTTTAACATGCATTTTTCTTGCTGCAAAAATGATTTCCTCTGGTGGGACAACAAGAGCTGAACTGAACTTTGTTCTATCATAAACATTACGTAAATACTGCGTATAAGCCCTTTTAATTAAGTTTGAAACCCTATATTCTATACGAGTTGAAACTTCCCAGTTTGTGCCTAAATGCTTATACAAAGAGCACCCCTCCTGACCCCTGCTTTTCCAGCTGCTCTCAGTGAGACCATCAAGTGCTCGGCCAGGTGTCCCCCACACCCCAGACTCGGGGTACCCATCCACCACAGACAATGGAGACAAAAACCAAATCAGTAGTCTGCATCTGCACAATTGAACAGCTTATGAAATGCTAGAAAATCATGGCTCAGTGGTATGGCCGCTTGTCTAAAGCTAGTGTCTTGTAAATGTCAGAAATAAATAAAATAAAAAAAATAATCATTGTGTTTTTAATTCGTAACAGCACTGGCCTGTCCTCATTTAAAATATTTACTAGTTGCGTTTGCGTTTTCCAAGCAGCCTCTGAGCCAATTATCCTGGTAGCCCTCCTGCTCAGCTCTGCAGGCCACAGTGGCTCATGGTAGCCGGGGTTTGACAGCTGCTGCAGCCAAAGAATCACTCTGGTCCAGGTCACAAGAACGAGGTTAATCCTTCACACCATTCCAGCATCCACTCATAATTATCACTTACAGATGTCAATCTGAAAAAGTACAAATTTCTAAACTTTTATTTCTTCAACATCAGCCTAGTGAAACACTGATAGCACTGATACTGGTAGCGTTTGTTGGCCATTTTGGGATAGGAGATGATGACTTACTATGGGACAAAAGAAAGTTTCCATGATTTTCAAAAGCAAACTATTGTCTATGTAATCGCATCAGTTATTTTTTTATATTAATTGTGTTCTATTACCCACTCCCGTAAGAGTGCAACCCCTACTGCTACAAAGCATACTTTTTCTGAGGTGTTTGAACACTTATTTTCCCAAATTTTTATGACTTTTATGGGCATTTTTTTGTCCTTGATCCGAAAAAATAAATTAAAAATCCTGTCTTTGACCTGTCACAAATCAAAACTGGGCACCACAAAGTCTCAATTACTTATTTATTATTTAATTAATAATAATTACGGTGAGATACATTTCGAACTGTTCTAGAATCATAGCCATAAGTGTTTTCTATGGGATGTAAAAACAATGTCTAAACGTTTAAAATAAACACACACATATTACTCATGAAAATGAAAAAAACCTGAGCATTTCAAAAATGCAGTCAAAAGTGAAAAAAGGACTATGTCAGATGTAGCTAAGTTATATGAGAGTTAGCTAGTCTTACATTGCTAGTTATTTAGTAAATGAATCTCCTTTTAGCATTACTCATTGGAAACACTGTCAACAGTTGCCTTAGTAAGGCTTGAATGCAGCTCGACCACACCTGAGTACACGTTAAAGACAGTTATGGACATGATAAGCCCGCTAGCCAACTGTGAAGTAGTTTAGCTAGTTAAACCATAGACAATGAAAGATGATACAGTCATTATATGAAAGTGATGGGCTATGCTAACTCGGCTAATTTATCAGCAGGCATATTGGGAGGAAACGTTTTGGTCGGATTGCTGTTGGCTCCAACTCCATCCTAAAATGTCATGTTTAAAGTGTGAAAGAACAAAGAACACAGAATAGAAAGCAAAGATACAGTTTCAACATTTTTAGCTAAAAACACTTACCAAAGTCTCCGAATGTGGACGATAATTGGCTCCTTTCCCAACTCAATTTTGGTGATTAACGCCAACTTGAACGCGGGTATAAAATAAACTTTTACAACATTTCTCGCCGTTCCCTCGCAGGTAACGTTAACGTTAACCTATCCGTTTCTGTAAGACTTATGAAGCGTTAGCTTGAAGATGCAGTCGGTTTATTGGGTCTTGTTGGAGATTTTTTTATGTCCAAACAGCATCCGAGAGTGTGTCCGCCGCTTTGTGTCCTCGGCTCTGTCTATCTCCTCCTCCGGCTTGTAGCGGATTTTGAAAAAGCGGCTGAAAGAGGAAGGGGCGGTGACCGAAAGCCTGGGACGGCCTGACTGGCCAGTATGGCCCCCTGTGGACCAAACTAACACTACTAAATTAAATCAATACTTTCCTGCTTTAAAAGATAACGAAATGTTCCTGTTATTATCCGTATTATTCGACTGTTATGCTTTGTATTCATTCAGACATAGTCCAGCATAGACACCTATCCTTGGACATAGTTACAGTGATGGAGGAAGCATTCAGATCTTTCTTGCACACTGTAAAAAATACTCTGTAAAGTAAAAGTGCTGCATTGACACTGTTACTTAAAGGTATGTTAAGTAGCCTATACTAAAAGCCTTACTAAAAGTAAAGAGAAAAGCAAAAGTACTCAATGCAGAAACATGTCCCCTGTGAATGTTATATTATTATATAATATCAATAGATTATTATTATGCATGAATGCAAAAGCAGGTTTACTGTAGTTGGTTGAGGTGGATCTTATTTGAACTATTTTGTCTGCAACTATTGATTATTTTCATTATGGATTAATCTGCCTTTTATTTTCTCCATTAATCGATTGATTGATTGTTTGGTTTGTAAAAATAATGAAAATAGTGAAAAATGCCGTCACATTTACCCAGAGCCCAATGAGACACCTTCACAATGTTTGTTATCGTCCATCCTACAGTCCAAACCTCAACATTATATATATCAAAAAGGAAAATTAAAAGGAAAAACACCAAATCTTCACATTTGTGAAGCTGGAATCATGAAATGTTCTTACATAAAAAAAACAAAAAAACTGAAACGATCAAAATAGTTCTCATTCGACTAATCATTGTAAACACTGTTGTGTTTTTGTACTTAGTACTTAGTAACTAAAGCTGTCAGATAATAGTAGTGGAGTAAAAGTACAATAATTGCCACTGAAATGTAGTGGAGTAAAAAGTGGCATGAAAAGAAAAGACTCAAGTACCTTGAATTTTTACTTAAAGTACTTGAGTAAATGTACTTAGTTACATTCCACCACTGAGAGCTACCCCTATGTTTTGTACAATCTTGCACAAGGAAGGAAACATGTGGTATCATATGGCAGAGCACAGTGTGTAAGCTCTAAACAATATACTCTGCCAAACCTGTAGGCTATTTACTCAACATACTGTACAGAGTTTGATCATTCGGGTCAGGACAACTGACATTACTTTGAGAAAGTTTTTCATCTTTAGTGCCATTTTTATGTCTCTGGACCACCTTTTGCAAAGGTACTCTCATGACCTGATCCTGGAAACAAAGTGTAGGCCTACTGGTTGGTCTGCAGAGGGCCCTACAATAACAGAGTGTCTCTACAAGCACATTTAGTACTGCACTTTAACAATTTTAAGAGTCTACTTGAGTAGTTCCATTTTTTGCTCCTTTATACTTCTACTCCACTACATTTCAGAAGAAAATATTGTTCTTTGTACTACACTACATTTATTTGACAGCGGGTAGATACATTGCAGATACAGATATTAGATATAGATTAGTAAATAAAGTACTAAAATTAACTCCACATCCTCCAGCTGTAACATTAAAATATTGCTTATATACGAATACACCAATATTTTTAATCCAATAATATAATTTATAAAACAAAATGTAGGGGCCTTCTGGATTATGAGTAGTTTTTGGTACTAAAAGTATATAAGGAGTATTATATTCAGGGTTCAGAATTAGCACCATCTACCAGCCAAATACTGGTAAAGTATGCAAGTGGCTGGTAGATTTGCTTCACTCACCAGCCAAAAAAAGCAATGGTAATCTATAGAGTGGCTTGTCAAATGTGAACATTCACTAGCCCGGGCTACCCGGGCTAGTAAATGTTCACAACGGCAACGGCAACGGGCTGTGGTACGTTGCCGTTGCAAATGTCCCATTAACATTGATTGAGTAGAAGGGCCGAAACTGGTCTACGTTGGCTACAGTGTCCCTTAATGGCCGAGTCTTCTTAAAATGTGTGGGGGACCCCCAGAGGGTCATGGCAAACTAGGATCTAAAGTTCCGTGTTAGTAGCATTTATTTTGGTTGAGATATGTCAAAGTTGATGTTTTCATAGTTACCTACACAAATTTGTTTGTGCGTAATTTGCGCAATTTTTGTCTAATAAAAATTCTATAAAATTAAAGGATGGGTTTTTTGAGAAAAGAAGCTTTGTGCAATGTGTAGGGGGGTTAGCTGAGTTCACCAACAGTGGTTTGACATGAATCGGTCAAAAGGTCAGACCGCATAATAAATTTATAGCATTTTTTTACAATAAAAAATATTTAAAAAATTAAAGGATGGGTTTTTTGAGAAAAGAAGCTTTGTGCAATGTGTAGGGGGGTTAGCTGATTTCACCAAAAGTGGTTTGACATGAATAGGTCAAAAGGTCAGGCCGCATAATAGATTTATAGCATTTCTTCACTTTAAAAAATATTTTAAAAATCAAAGGATATTTTATTTGAGAAAAGAAGCTTTGTGTTATGTGTAGGGGGGTTAGCTGAGTTCACCAACAGTGGTTTGACATGAATCGGTCAAAAGGTCAGGCCACATAATAGATTTATAGCATTATTTTACATTAAAAAAAATATTTAAAAAATCAAAGGATGTTTTTTTAAAAAAAAAAGAAGCTTTGTGTTATGTGTAGGGGGGTTAGCTGAGTTCACCAAAAGTGGTTTGACATGAATCGGTCAAAATGGCAAGCCACATAATAGGTTTTTCGAATGTGTCGAATATCCAATGTCCAATATAAAACCAACTTTACCACGGTATTCGGCTGGTGGACCAAAAAGTTAATTTTGAACCCTGATTATATTTATATGTGGTGTTCACTGTCCATAGACTGTAAACATAAAGGTGATGCCACTACTACTACAATGTTAAAGAACTCCAATACCCACAATACCTTGCAGTGGTGTCATGTCAGCTGGGTGTGCTCCGTTTTGTTGTAGGAGTGTTTGAACCACTGTGTCAGAAGATACGCGTAGTTTCAACTGAACCTTGACCTTTTTTTATTCTGCATTTCACAACACGCATGTTGGCAGGAGGAGAGCTCTGCTGGATTTCTCCCTCAGGTCACCATTGAAACGAGAAAAAGGGAACACACCGATTTAGTTGCTGCAGGAAGGAAGTTTCACCTGAGGCAGGGATGAAGAGAGCTGTGTTATTTCTGATCACTGTGTACGCCTCAGTGCCTGTCATTCTCTACCTGTTCCCCTGGATACTGGGCCATATCATCTTTGCTCACTTTTGTAAGTAATGTGTGTTTCCAGTCACTAACGTTACATGTTTAAATGTCATAAGAAAACAGCTGTTTGCTCGAGCAACATGATGCGTATGTAACCAAACGGGTCAACACATGTGTTCAGTGTTGTGGTTATTTTGTGAAAATGATATTCTTATTCTAATAGAGCTCAACAGTTTTGATCCGGAAGTGAAAATCCCATTCATTTTCTGAATCCGATTATTAGCCATGTCTTAACCATTCAAGGTAGACTTACCACGAGCTATCATGCGAGCTATGAGATGTGAAAACGATGCTGCTGTAGAAGCCACACTACCCACAATCCTAAGCGTAAGTAACATGCGATCCTTCTGAATGGTGGATGTCGCTGTTACCATGGAAATAGGGAAATAACCGCAAACCGTCGCGAACGGCTATCTAGTGAGCTGCAAATATATGTAGGCTATATTTCAAGTAGGCCTATAGCAAAATGTCCTGAGATTTGTCCTCACATTTCCAAAACATAAAATATTTTTCATGACATTCAACACAATACAATCATAGGATACGATGCAATATACTATAGGCTAAGATATAAATTATTCAATACTATACAATCTGATGTGATACAATGCTGTACAATGCAATATGATATAATACGATACATTACGATAATACAGCGTAATGTGATACGATATGATGGGATATGATAAAATGCTACTTCAATAACAAAATCATACTAACCTTGTGTGCTCTTGCCTGCTGCAGTGAGGTTTCCATATTTTCTGGATCTCAGCAGACCTGAAGATGTGCTGAACCACACATGCAACTTCTACCTCAACACAGAGGACGGTGTCTCAGTGGGTGTCTGGTAGGTCATTTGCTGGTTCCTCTTTTGTCCATTGAAGGGCATCAGTACTTGAAAATACCACGAGCATGTGCATATTCGGGACAGGTGGCTCCTGAGTGAATGGGACCACAATCTTTGTTTATTTGCACGAGACCACTCAAAAAACCCTGACTGTATGTCTGGAAACACAAACGTATTTGTTTGTCTTTCTCCCCTCTCGCTCTCCATCTTTATGTCCCATAGGCATACACTCCCTGCCAGCCAATGGGAGGACGCCCCGGGGAAAAGCCCTGAGTGGTACAAGGAAACTCTGGGAGACGGCCGTCCTGTTTTTATCTATCTCCATGGCAACGGAGCAACCAGGTGGGATGAGAGTGGTAGGATAGGGACTCTTGAATTGATCCTAATTGGAGTCTAGTGGGCATCACTGCTCAGGCTCCTGGGTTTATCTACAGGCACAATGAACACAATGCAGTGGGGGAGAAAATGAGTCTGAAAGCCACTTGCTTGTTTGTATTCATTGCTTTCATGTCATTTCTGCAGGGCCATGAATCACAGAGTGGAACTGGTGAAGGTACGGTTTCTGTTTTAAAGCATTTTCAGTTTTGATCATTTTTTTACTCTCAGCTTTAGATAAAATGTGGATGTTTGTCTGTTGCAGATTTTAAGTGCTGCAGGGTACCATGTCTTATCTTTAGACTACAGAGGTAAGATGCTTACTGTTTTTCTTTAAGTGACCGTGTTTCTGCTAAATACAACTCCTTACAGTATGTTCTTTTTGGGATAAACATGATTGACATTATTTCAAAAGTCCGCCACAGAAAACAACACATTACTTTTGTTTTGGGTCTCAGAGACCTCAGCTGTAAAACATGGTTATATACCATCGGTTTACATATTCTATATCTGTGATTAGTAATGGCAGTGCATTATCCCTCCAAAATCCCAAATGAATGTGTTTGGATTTGTGTTATTGGAGTTTTATAACAGTTTGTTGAAAAGAGGTCTAAAAGGGACTAAATTACACCAAACTAAAATTAGATTAAGGATAGCATACTCTACTTTTCGGCAAAACAAATTGAATACAGTAGTTTTTCATACACAGCGTGAGTATATATCATGTCATTGTTCTGCCAGTCAATATACAGTTTTATCTGGATACAATAGTGATTTTGAAGGTTCTTGTGTCTTCTAATTAGGTTTTGGAGACTCCACTGGGGAACCAAGTGAAGCTGGAATGACCAGTGACGCCCTCTACCTGTACCACTGGGTAAAGAAACAAAGCAGAGGAGGTCCTGTCTGTCTGTGGGGACACTCGCTTGGCACTGGGTCAGTTTCTCTCCAGTAACGTCCCCCGTCCATGACGCTAACTGAGACAACTGAAAAGATAAGAATGTGTATCACTTACTTCACTCTTTTTTTGTTTTCTTTTAGTGTGGCAACAAATACTGCAGTGAAAGTACAAGAGCAAGGTAGGTTAAAGTCTGCAAAGGCCCTGCATTGCTGCATTAAACCCATACAGGTTTACATTTAAATTCTTTTTGGCTGATTAGACCTCTTCTCAGGAGGACTGTGTGGGCTTGTGGAGTTTGATCGTCGTATATCTCATTCTTCTGTTTATATATATAATATATATGTATAATTCTAAACGTGTGTGTGTGTGTGTGTGTGTGTGTGTGTGTGTGTGAACGTAACGAGCCATGAAAGTTAAACGTAATACTCGCTCCATTCATATTTTATTTATTTTATTTATATGTTTATTTCATAATGTGTTTTTAATCCTTTTTGTTACTGTCTTTAATACCAGGGTCTGTTGTTGATGCTTTAATCCTTGAAGCTCCATTCACAGCAATTGGAGAAGTTGTAGCCAACCATCCGGTCACTAAGGTGACTTGTTACATTTTTGCCTGTCTGCAGCCCCTCAGGGTGTTTACCAATCCCAGAAAACACAGTATTCTAAATTTGATCTTTTTTTTCAAAAAATGTGCAGTTACTAAGACATGAACAGCTTTTTTTCTGCTATATCAAATAAATAGCAATAATTAAAAAAATTACAGGACATTTCTTAATACACAGTTGAGACTATGTACAAAGGCTGAGAGATGACGTACAAAAAAGTCACTGGACTGGATTTGAACCCACAAAATCATGTTCATATGACTCAAGTGGTTCATCTGACATCCAACATTAGTTTAAATAAATAAAGTAATAATGCCTCAAATGAGAATATTTCTATTCAGATACAAATATCAAGACATGTTTACCATGTTGAAATCACTTTGCAAAAGGCACACAGGTGGCACAGCTCACTTAACACTTTCTGTATTCATACTCATATAATTTATTTGAAATTAATAATGTTCAGTTTATTTTCTATAACCATACTAGGATACATTCACACAGTTGACTGATGTTAAACCAAATAACCATTTATATTCTGCAAGTATTTGTATGTTATTGCAGTACCTAGGAAATTGCAAAATATTTCTACACACTTTGTACTCTGTGTTCTTCCAGATGTACATGTTCCTTCCAGGATTTGAGAGCTTGCTCTGGAGCATATTGGAAAAGAACAACATTGTGTTTGCCAACGATAAAAAGTAAGTGCGGTTCTTCTTGGTTAATTTTGCTGGGTTTCCAACCGTCGCCATCTTTTAATAAATGCAGAGAACATAAACATAAATGCAGTATACAACAGTGACAAAACAGTGTAACAGTGTACAAAAGAATGATAAAATGGCACTAAATACATTTTATATTCAGCTAGTTCATCTCTGATTGTGAATGTATATTTTACCCCGACATCTCTACAGTTTAAAGACCTTGACCAGCCCACTTCTTGTCCTGCATTCAAAGGATGACGATATTGTACCTTATAACATGGGTCTGAAGGTACAGTAGGTCTTTATGTATGCTTCCTTTCACTGTTTGGATCATTTTCCTGTAGCTATTGCTGCTTCCTTGTTGAATTATTTTGCATTTTATTGTCTCCAGCTGTACCAGATATCACTCCAGACTAAGAAAGAATATAACGCAGATGTTCCGGTTGAAATGATCTCCTACAGTGCAAATCTTGGATTCTCCCACAACAGCATCTACTTAGATCCCAATCTGTCAAATGTGATTGGGTAAGTATTGTCAAAACAGATATGAATTTTACAATGCATGTTATGCTAAGGTACAAACCACAAGAACGTATAAGTGTAAAAAACTTGAATTACACTGTTGCTTGTTAAACATTCCATGTGTCCCTCAGGAGATAAATAAATGTAATATTTCATCTGTTTTGGTTGCAGGAAATTTTTACAAAACCTGAGACAGTAGATCGGCTCTCCCTCCTCCAGAGAAGTAAATATAGCCCAATAGATTGCAACATACATATTTATTTTTGGCACAAAATGCGTGTGTGTGTGTTCTAACAAAAAAAACACTGATTAAACATATTGCACAATAACTTTATTCAAACACTGGGACAAAATACTGTAGATCACAAATGAAGTAGGCTTGCATCTTTCCTTAACCAAGTGATACTGATACAGACGCAAATAAATCATTGTTTTAAACTGCCTGGAGTATAGACAGGCTTTGTCACTCAGTACATACAGCATAAAGTCGCAGGACTGTAACTAAACATTCAGTTTAATTAGCTGCTCTGTTACTGACATCCTACTGAATTCCTGAGATGCAGAAACCCATCGATCCTGAACTCCAGGATTGAAAGGTACCGCTCCAGGATCGCTATCCCCGCTAATGCATGATTTACTGTATGGCCTGTAACAGACATTTCTTTTAATGCAAGTGCTTTGACCCTGGTGCGTTGACAATAAAGTGTTCAGGAAATGAAAACGTTTGCAGGTGTGATTTCTGAAACACCCACAGTTCTTGGAAAAAAAAGTTCAGTTCAGTGATGTGTGACTTGAAGGTTAAAAGCACGAAGGAAAGGAACAGTTAATGATGATGTAAACACAAGTCAGCCCTCAGTTGTGAAACAGCCTTACATTTTCTTCAGAGCTCTGGCCGTTTCTTCGATGGCCTCTCTCGGTTCGTTCGGAGGCGGGATCTTCAGGTCGGTCGGCTTGACGCCCCACACCTCGGTGGCATACTCGGTGATGGTTCTGTCGCTGGAGAACTTTCCTGTGGCAGCGATGTTCTTGATCACCATCTTCGTCCACTCCTTTGGATTCTTTTAGAGAAAAATCAAAATCAAACACATTTATATGTATTGTTTTGCTGCTTCTGTAGATTTGTTGTCTTTTTGTAATATTTTTTTTCTTCCTGCTTGACCATTTTAAAGTTGTGTCTAGTTCATTTTAAAAGTTGTCTAATTCTTTACAATGGTGATCTACCTCAGTGGGGTCCGGGGACCCTTAGGGGTCCTTGAGGGAGTTTCGGGGGTTCCGCAGCAAAAAGAAGACGATGAAGCAAAGGAAACTAGCACCTTGGTATAACTCCCACACTCGTAAATTAAAGCAAATCTCGCCCAAACTTGAAAGTAAATGGCGTTCCACCAAACTGGAAGAATCTCGTTTAGAGTGGCAAGACAGTCTGAAAACCTATAGGAAGACCCTAAGAAAGGCCAGATCAGACTACTATTCATCACTAATAGAAGAAAATAAGAACAACCCAAGGTTTCTTTTCAGCACTGTAGCCAGGCTGACAGATAGCCACAGCTCTATTGAGCCATCTATTCCTATAGCTCTGAGTAGTGATGACTTCATGAGTTTCTTTAACGATAAAATTATAACAATTAGAGATACTATTCATCACCTCTTGCCCCCAACCTCTAATGGGTCACCTTTAACTGACAGACTGCTAGAAAGAACGACTAGACCTGACATATACTTAGATTGCTTTTATCCTATAAACCCTCAACAATTAATGCTAAAGGTCTCTTCAGCAAACCCATCTACCTGTCTCTTGGACCCCATCCCTACGAGGCTACTTAAAGAAGCGTTACCCGTGGTTAACACTTCATTGCTAGATATGATAAATATGTCTTTATTGACAGGTTATGTACCGCAGTCATTTAAAGTAGCTGTGATAAAACCTCTACTGAAAAAACCCACCCTCGATCCTGAGGTCTTAGCCAACTATAGACCTATATCTAACCTTCCCTTTCTCTCCAAGATCCTTGAGAAAGTAGTCGCTAATCAGTTATGTGATTTTCTACATAGCAATAGCTTATTTGAGGACTTTCAGTCAGGATTTAGAAAGCATCATAGCACAGAGACGGCACTGGTGAAAATCACTAACGACCTTCTAACTGCATCAGACAAAGGACTTGTCTCCGTACTTGTCTTATTAGATCTTAGTGCTGCATTCGATACTATTGACCATACCATCCTCTTACAGAGACTGGAACATTTAGTTGGCATTAAAGGAATCGCACTAAGCTGGTTTAAGTCCTACTTCTCTGATCGATCGCAATTTGTTAATGTTAACAATAAACCCTCCAATTACGCTAAAATTAACCATGGCGTTCCTCAAGGCTCAGTGCTTGGACCAATTCTATTCTCCTTATATATGCTTCCTCTAGGCAATATTATTAGGAAACACTCAATTAACTTTCACTGTTATGCGGATGACACCCAATTATATCTGTCAATCAAGCCAGACGAAACCAGCTAGCTAGCTAAACTTCAAGCATGCATTAAAGATATAAAATCATGGATGGCCTATAATTTCCTGATGTTAAACTCAAACAAAACCGAAGTTATTGTGCTGGGCCCGAAACACCTACGAACCTCATTAGCCGAAGATATAATTACTCTGGATGGCATTGCCCTGGCCTCCAGTACTACTGTCAGAAATCTAGGAGTTATTTTTGATCAGGATCTATCCTTTAACGCCCATCTAAAACAAACCTCTAGAACAGCCTTTTTTCACCTTCATAACATTGCTAAAATTAGGAACATCCTGTCTCAAAACGATGCTGAAAAACTAGTCCATGCATTCGTTACTTCCAGGCTGGACTACTGTAATTCCTTATTATCAGGATGCTCAAATAAGTCCCTTAGGACTCTCCAGCTGATCCAGAATGCTGCAGCACGTGTTCTGACAAGAACTAAGAAAAGAGATCATATTTCTCCTGTATTAGCTTCTCTCCATTGGCTTCCTGTAAAATACAGGATTGAATTTAAAATCGTTCTTCTGACCTATAAAGCTCTAAATGGTCAAGCTCCTTCATATCTTGAGGACCTCTTAGTACCTTATTGTCCCACTAGAGCCCTACGCTCCCAGAATGCAGAGTTACTTATGGTTCCTAGAGTCTCTAAAAGTAGAATGGGAGACAGAGCCTTCAGCTATCAGGCTCCTCTCCTGTGGAACCAGCTCCCAATCTGGGTTCGGGGGGCAGACACCGTCGCTACATTTAAGACTAAACTGAAAACTCTCCTCTTTGATAAAGCTTATAGTTAGGGAGTGAGGAGTTGCAGTGAACACCTAGACCAGGGGGGCAGGGTGTATAGCTGCAGACACAGTACCTCTGCTTCTCTTTACAGTCATCAGATTTACCTATCGTATAATCAATAATATAGTGCCTCTCCTAGTTATGCTGTTATAATTCTAGACTGCCGAGGAAGTTCCTTCTTATGACACGCTCTTTTCTTTCGTTTCCTTTTATGCACATCCTGTCTCAGAAGTGCTTGTTACTCACCTAGCTCTGGGGAGTTTACTCCCCGGAGTCCTTATGTTTCTTCTTCACCCAGAACATCGCCTCGGATTAGGGCGACACCAAGACCTGGGTCTTGGGTGCAGCTGTGGCTATGTACCTGCTATACCCTGCTACGCTCTACGATTCCCTGCAATGCCCGGCTACGTCCTGCTACGTCCTGCTGCGTCCACCGTGTCCACCCATGCTCTGCTGTGCCACGCTACATCCCGTACTGTCATAACCCCAACCGTCAGACACCGCCCACCAAGAGTCTGGGTCTGCCGAGGTTTCTTCCTAAAAGGGAGTTTTTCCTCGCCACTGTCGCAATAGCCTCTGCTAATGCTTGCTCTTGGGGGAACTATTGGAATTGTTGGGGCTTTATAGAGTGTGGTCTAGACCTACTCTATCTGTAAAGTGTCTTGAGATAACTTATGATTTGATACTATAAATAAAATTGAATTATTTTTCACTGTAATTCCATCCATAAGTAACGCAATGAAAAACTGTCACTATTATGCACATGGGTTTCATACAATATCTGTAATATAACAGATTCAAGCTAAAATCCTATCAAATGGGGGTCTGTGGTCTAATTTGTGTCAGTTTAGGATTCCTTGACATGAAAAATTTTGGGAATAACTGATCTACCCCAGTTAAAAGTGATACTTGAAAAAAAGTAAAGCCCAAAGATAGCTGTTTAACCCTCTAATCTCACTTTGTTGTACACAGGCCAGAGGTCTGTCAAAAGGGAAATGTTACCTGATAGAGATGGCTGGCTTTGTCTTGGCATTTCATGTAGTCTTCAAAGTCTGCAAACACTTTGAAACTGAAGAGAGACAAGAGGTATTACATTCTGTACATCTGACAACTTGAACAAAAAAAAAAAAATAAAGTTCAGAAGTTTGACATCCATCATTAGAAGAAAAACTAAAAGATTATTGTTGACATGACAGCATCAATTAATTAACTTCAAGTAAGCTCAGCTGGGCAACAGCATTTTGGAATGGACAGTAACCAATGTGTCTGTGTGTTCACCGGTCATGTTTGAAAAGCATGTCGGTGAGGTCTTTGAAAAGGTCTGGATTTGTAGGGCTGAAGAATCCACTCGTGATCTGGTCCATCACATATTTCAGCTCTGGGATCCTCTTGTAGTACGACATGGCATCATATCTAAAAAGAAAAAAAGAAGACAAATGTTAATATAGTAACAATATAAAAAGAGCTACATAAAACATAAGCAATAAAATAGACTCCTTTACCCCTTTTTGTCCATTTCAGCCACTTCCTCCACCCTCATGCCGAAGATGAACATGTTCTCCTCTCCAGCCTCCTCGGCCATCTCCACGTTGGCTCCGTCCATGGTGCCGATGGTCAGAGCTCCGTTCAGCATGAACTTCATGTTACCTGTTCCTGAAGCTTCAGTGCCGGCAGTGGAGATCTGCTCCGACAGATCTGTGGCAGGTATTACTGAGGAAGAGCAGGTCATTTTCATTTTTTGGTGAACCATCCATTTCATTTGAGGAAGTTGTTCGCCCCAAATGCATAATATTTTTTTATATGAAACCCTTCAAATGAGAATTATGCCCATGCACTTGTGTGTTTTTGAGTTATGGACATTCAGCAACATGTGCAAGTGTTTAAGAAAGTTGTCTGAACGGTACCTTTCTCTGCTAGAGAGACTCTGTAGTTCTCCAGAAAGATGACTTTCAGCTTGTTTCCCACCACAGGGTCATTATTGACCACATCAGCCACTGATGTGATCAGCCTGATGATCATCTTCGCCATGTGATAGCCAGGAGCAGCCTGCAGAGGGCGAAAGGAGACAGACTACCTGTAAAACTAAAATATCACACCAGTCTCGGCCTGTTTATTGGAACTTAATGTGTGCTGTGGCTGAGCTGGTACCTTTCCCCCAATGATCACTGTTCGTGGTACAAAAGGTGCAGTGGGGTTCATTCTGATGCCTTGGGGAAAGAAAAATGGATACAAACTCAATAAAAAGGTGAATAAATAGAAATATAGTCTCATTGCAGTATTATTTCTCAGATCTCTGCATTGACTACAAAATATTTTTTAACATCTTATGACTTCTCTGCAAAACACTACATGGGTTAGGATCTAACTCTCCAACTCTGGCCATGTTTAAATCTAAAACTTAATTAAATGTTGCCTATAATTGGAATTTTGTCCACTTGGATTTCATTATTTTTTATTTCTAATTTTATGTTGTGTTGTTTTAGGCCATGCTAGCAGTATGGCTTTGGTCAGTCAGTTGGTCCACCACTTGGTCCAGACTGAAATATCTTTAAAACTATAGGATGGATTGCCAAATTTGTTCAGATGTTGATGGTCCCCAGTGGATGTATCCTAATGACTTTGGTGATCCCCTGACTTTTTAATTAATGCCACCAGCAGGTTGATATTTGTGATTTTTTTGTGAAATGTCTCAACAATTATCAGATTGATAGTCACAAAATGTAGTACGGACATTCATGTTCCACCTCAGGATGAATTGCAATAATTGCACCACTGAGCCATATTACAGCCTCACAGAGCTGCTAGCATGGCTGTAGACTTATTTTGTGATAGATCTGTCCCCTTACTTACTAATTTATGTCTTCTGTTGTTTGGGTTAGAGGGTATGCACTTTAAAGAGACTGAATTTCTGTTTTTTAAATAAATGTACTATAGGAATATTTTTTTTTAGATGCAGGGAAAGGCAGCATTAAAGTATTGCATGATGCACAAAACATAACTGCTGATGACACTGATTTTCTGTCTATCCCAGTCCGATGATTGCATGGAAAATTCCCACACTTGATTAAAAAGGCAACTGCATCTCATTCTTTGCGTTTGTTTTAACTTGCTCGGAGCAACGATCAAGTGAGGAATCTTCCACATGAGGACATGTCAGATTGTGTCATGTTATGTAGCGCTCACAGAGCCCTGTGGTGGCTTATGAAACCTTCTGGCAATTTTAGTAACACTTAAGACATTTCACATACGGTTGTACATGGTGACGATGTGCAAGCAGTTGAGGAGCTGCCGCTTGTACTCGTGGATTCTTTTCACGTGGACATCAAACATGGAGGATGGGTTAATTTTCACCCTGTACTCTTTCTCTAGGTACTGGGCGAATTTCATCTTGTTGTCCTGTGAGAAAAATCAAAAATACGTTACTTAGCAACAAAGGAATTATTCAGTGAGGGGAAGCTGCTGAATCACAGGCCTGTTCTGACACATACGGACTTTAAAGCTGCAATGCACAAATACATCCGATAACTCCGTCTTTGCCTGCTATGACGTGCATAAATTATAAACTACAAGATGGTTTCTACTGCACGCAGAAATATGCACTAACTATTCATGTTGAAATGCATGGATTCATGGCTTAACAGGACATTTAGAACAAAGCCTCCACTATGCGACTTTGAGTACCTAGAAAAGCTCTATGATTTATTATTATTATTATTATTATTATTATTATTATTATTATGCATGTACTGTTTGACAACATCAAGCATTCATTAGTGTAACAGAAAAACAGGATACGCTATGAAAGACTTATTTTAGCAATTTATCAATATAATTAAACTACTTTCATGTCAGACAAAGCTTCTACAATGATTGATACAGAGTGGAATAGAGGTATGTAGCGGCTTCAAATTGAAGCTCAAGTAATGCACAAGTACCTCAAAATTGTACTTCAGTGCAGCACTTGAGTAAATGTACCTACAATAGTTACCTGTTTGACTTTAGAGATATCACGGATGAGGGCAGCATTGTCGACAAAGTCATTCAGCTTCTTTAGCTGACTGAGGTCCTTCACATAATCCTCCCCGATGACCTGAAAGATACATTTAAGGTCACAATAAAATGTGTGCAAAAACAAACTTGGGCTGGAAAAGACTCAGGAGGGAAAGCTATGCCAAGATTCGATCACACGACAGCAGGGGGACATAGGATTGAGGACCAAAGGGTTTTCACTCAATCATTTAGTTATTTATTTATCTATCAGGCAGCTCAAACAGACCTCAGCTATGAGCTCAGCCAGGCCGGGGTTGCAGAGCAGCAGCCAGCGTCTGGGTGTGATGCCGTTGGTTTTGTTCTGAAACTTCTCCGGTTCTAGTTCACTGAAATTACGGAATCTGTGGAATACGGAAGAAAAATGGGAAACTTCATTTTGGTTATTTATCATGGACAAAATAATGGAAACACGTAAATAGTGCCTATACAGTATTTGTATCAGGTAGTAAAGGAAGCATCCCAGCATGTTTGTTTTGTCTCCTTAACCATAAAAATCATGCACCGTTTAGATTTTTGCTGACCTTCGTAACACACTGGAGAACCGTGATGTAAACTGTGTTCATAGTAAACACACTAAAACATTTAAAGTCACTGGTATTGTCAGGGTTGTGCGGATTTGGACCCAAAGTGCAGGCAGCAGGCAAAGGCAGCAGGAAGATTTTGTACATTTATTTTGGAAAAAAACGCTTCAACAGAAGGTGTCCTGAGGCAGTCAAGAAATGAGGCAACAGGAAATCCAATCCAAAAATCCAACATATTTGAGAAAACTAGAACTAGAAAAGCAAACCACTACGGAGGATCTACACTGGGAGAGACGACGATCTGACACTTGACAAAGGGAGCACTCAACGAGGGTGGTAACGGGGGACAGGTGACATGAGGGCTGATGAACAGGTGAAACACATCAGGGCGGGGCAGACAATCACAAAGGTGGAAAAACACACAGGAAGTCAAACAGGACATGGCAAAGGAGAAAAGACACTACAAAATTAAACAGGAAACTAAACAAAACCCAGGGTCATGACAGGAATGGTCCATTGTCATAATAAAAAAAGATGGTTGACTCATCAGATCATATTCATTTCTCACTGCTCAGGATGTTTTCAGTTTGATCTGTCTTTACGTCTTAGTTTTCTTAACAGCAGCCCGGCCTTTCAAGCCCCACCATACAGTTATTGTGCGTGAGTGTGTAACAGGGGAAGTGATTCAATCCTGTGGTTATCTATGAAGCCATACTGAGGTGGTATTTAGAAACTAGACTGTTGTTTTAGTGGTCTGCTTATCTAAGCTACCTTCATTTTTTTCTGTTGATGCAGTTTGCCAGTTTCTTTTTCATTTGTTGTCATGGTTTATACAAATGTTTGTCACTTTTTTATGACCAGTAGAGATATAGCTAATTGGTCTAAGTAGTCTACAGTGTTTCCATTATTTTGTGCACAGATTTGTGTACCCAACTTGTACCAAACTAAGGTACGCTCCTTAGTATCGAGTATCGAAAAATGCCTCGTCATTCGATACCAATTTCAATACTTAAGGAGTAAATCTCATCAGTGAGCCATTAAGCATGCAGCATGCTTCTACCATTATCTTATGGTGGCGATTAGCTGTCTAACATTACACATCTTAGAGTCATGCAGGAAAAACTACTACGTTATGCACAGAGACGGGGCTCACGTGTGTGTGTGTTGTATTTTGAGAGGCTTGACTACAGTGAGCCTCACATAGGTGTAAAGGAGCTGTTTTTTTGTTTTTACCGTAATTTGTAATGTTGTAACTCCTTTTTATTAAAATGGATTTTAAAGAAATTGTATCGAAAAATGTATCGTTCAGGAACCGGTATCAAATTCAAGGTATCTGTATTGTTATCTTTACATTTTTTTTTAACAATACGCAGCCCTAGATTTGTGTTTTGAAGCTGTGTGTGTGAAATGGCTTACACGTCAGTCTTGATGATGTTGGAGTGTATCTCAGCAACTCCATTGACCGCGTGAGATCCCACAATGCACAGGTGCGCCATGTTCACCCTCTTGCATCCATCTTCTTCGATCAGAGACATTTTCCTCAGTTTGTCTATGTCTTTTGGATAGAGAGATGCAATCCTCTGCAGTGACAGAACAGACACAGACACACCTTTAGGATATCACAGTCATGTGTCACAGCGTGTGTGTTCAGTCAATAAAACACAATCTCTCTGTTTCTGCCAGCGTCTGAGCCCCAGTACATACATCGAGGTGGACCTGGTTGATGCGGTATATAATCTGCAGATGTCTGGGCAGCAGCTTCTCCAGCAGCGCTACAGGCCAGCGCTCCAGAGCCTCGGGGAGGACTGTGTGGTTGGTGTAGGCAAAAGTGCGCCTAGTGAGCTCCCAGGCCTGCATAGGAGGAGGAGGGAGAGTTTATTTTTCTCTGATTAAACATCACACTTGAGCTTTGCAACCACTTGCAATCTAATCTAAGAAACTCTCCTGCTTTCTTTTCCTCCATATCTGTAATTTGCATCTCAAATGTTGCAACAAAAAAAACTAACTCTGCCTGCCTGTTTTTTGTTTCTTAACCTGCCTGACTTTCCCTGTTGCACATGAACATTATGCAACACAGGAGTGTCTGTTTCATTTGTCATGCTCTGTGGTTTTAACCTCCTTTGTGTTACTTGCTACGATTTCCCCATTTAATCCTGTTGCACTTGAGTCACTCTCAGTAAGCAAAAATGGTTGAATTCAAATCTACCAAGTCTGACTCTTACTCACCGTGTCCCAGTCGAGTTTCTCAATGTCCACAAAGATTCTCATCAGCTCTGGGATGGCCATGGCCGGATGAGTGTCATTCAACTGGATGGCGACCTGGAAAACACAACATTCTGTCCTATAACTGTTGCAGAATAACAGGAGATTAAAGAAGCGCAACTGTGAAACGCTGAAATGAAAAACACTGGGCTGCTGGTGTCTCATATCTGAAATTACCTTTGAATTAAAGACACAAATTGCCACACCTTTGCACAAAAATCACAATATTATATCTGCAGGGTTTCTCACTTTGCAGAGATTTTCTCACTTGGTGCTGTGAAACAATGTGTGCTTTTATTGTAACACATTTTCTTTCCAGGCCAATAACGCATTTGACAAAGCAGTGCAGATATCACAATATGTTTTATGGTAATGCTTATCTCCGCTCTATTTTACTCTTTTCTAGTTTAAAAATAAGAAGAAGAAAACGTCAAGATGTCAAGATCTTCCACCTACCACCTGATCGCCTCTAGCCAATAACAGTGGTTAAGAAAAGAAGTGAAGTAACATACCCCATTTCCATTCTAGACACTCACTTCTTGAGCCTTTTGCATTCATCAATAAACGGCTGATTTTGAAGCTTACTTTTTCCGGGAAACTCTCGAAGGAGGTTCGGCCATGAGAGCCCTTCTTAGTGGTCTTGAAGCGGCGGATGATGTCTTGGAGGGTGGCCGCCACAACAAAGTACTCCTGCTTCAGACGAAGTTCTTTTCCTTCAAAGAACTACAACATATATAAAGACCACAGAGATAGCCATGGCCTTGGTTTTAGTACAATAGACATTTTCCCGGACAGAACACATCAGACATATCAGTGTGTTGACCACTAGAGAAAATGATCTTGTGATGCAAAACGTTCAGGCATTAGTATCACAGTAATGCTTATTTTGCATATTGCTGCATAGACAAATCAGAATGTGGTTAATGACAAAAACATTCAACTTACATTGTCATTGGGGTAGAGAACACGGGAGATGTTCTCCGCCAGATTTCGGTCCAGAACAGCCTGGATGTAATCTCCAACGTTAACTACAGACAGGTGCAGTGGTGTTTTAGTTACACTGGCACTATATTATATGCATGTTTCATATTATAGTGTAATTTAAAGTCAAAGATTAAACTCTGCAGGAGAAGAAACCACAACATTTGAGCTACTTTGCAACACAGACATCTTTTCGCAAGGTGCCAGTGTTGCAGCAGTTTCCTTCTTTCTTGCAAAGCGTTTCTGGTGAAACCTAAAAAGGAAATGCACAGACTGTTCTGCAAAAGTGGGGTTGACATTAGAAATGGTCAGAATTGCCCTTCAGCACTCACAGTCTCTCAGGTTAAAGTCGTTGGGAGCGCGGGCGGACCACAGCCTCATGGTGTTTACAGTGTTGTTCATGTAGCCGGGGATGGGTGTGTCGTAGGGCATCGCCAAAACCACCTGCATGAATAAAAGTAAAAACAGTGAGTCAGCAGGAAGACAAAGCGGGAAAGAAAATCTGAAATTTTACCAAGGGGCAGGTTTAGAGACTTTTGAATGGAGTACGTACACAAAAATTAAAAATATGTGACTCACAAACCCTGGTGATTCTTTGCAATAATAAACAAATAAACCACCTTAAAAATCAGATGACACATGAAATAATATCAATAAATAGTGACTATTTGTAACTCCAAACAAAGCCATGTACAGAATATGAGACAATGGGCCCCTGGACACGGACATGTGGTTGTTTTGAGTCAGTTTTAGTTGTTTTGTGTCCCTTTGTGGTCGTGTTGCACATTTTTTAGTTGTCTTGCATCTCTGTAGTCGTTTTGTTCCTCTTTGTGGTCATTTTGTGTCTTTTTAGACGCTTTGCAGCTCTTTGTGGTCGTTCTGCGTCTCTTTGTAAATGTGTGTGGTCATTTGATTGACTTTCCTACAATAATTGTTAGTGACTTTACACAGATGCTCCGGTCCAGGGGCCCCTGGGCATGTACCCGGTAGGCCTGTTCAGTAATCCATCCATGATACTAAACTACTAGTCAACAAACTATCACCGTCTGCTGTAATCTATACACATCTTCAGTACCTGAGTGTCCACCCATTTGGAGCCATCTCTCGTCTCCTCTACTCGTCCATAGAAGTGAACGGGCAACATGTACTCTGGACGGGCTTTCTCCCACGGGTTTCCATGCCTCAGCCAATCATCTGCCTCCTCCACCTACAATAGATCAGACAAGCTTCAATTTGATTTTACTTGTTGGGAGTAGCAGCAGTCCAGAGAGAAAGAAGAAGCAAGACTCAAAACTGACCTCTGACCTCTTTATGAGGTAAAAAAAAAAGGACTTCCCTTATGTAAATTAACCAACTTATTGCACCATTTGATTTTATTTTGTGTTAAGTGCTGTGTTAAGGGCAGTGGTGGCCTAAAGGTTTGAGACGCGAGCTTCTGACCAGGAGGTCGTTGGTTCAATCCCCAGACGGACAGGATAAAATCTGGGTGGGGAAAGTGAAAGAGCAGCGCTTGTCCCTCCCTCATTACCACCACTGAGGTGCCCTTGAGCAAGGCCCTTAACCACCAACAACTCCAGTGGAGCTGGTCAGCTGCTCAGCAGATTAGACTATAGTTGTACTGGGCAGCTTCCAGGTATGAATGTGTGCAACTGTGTGAATGTGATCAGGGCTTTCCTGCAAAAGAGAGGCTGCCTCTCAGTGAACCTTCCCTGAATAAATAAAGGTTAAAAAATAAGCACCAACTTTCACTTCCTATTCAATATTGTCAGGGATCGTCCACCCCAGTGAAAAAATGAGCTTAAATCCGTTCAGAGGTACATGTTTACACTGAGGGTTTGGACAGCAAATAACCAGGAGAATTCAAAAGGGCAAAAGCCTTGAGTTTGGGGATCCCTTATCACAAGATACACAATTTTTTTTTTTTTCCCCCATCTAAAACCAACCAACACCAGCTTCTGCCAGGAGCTTGCACCACTGCAGTGTCTGTAAATTACTGTTAATGATTAGCTTGTGATGTATTCTGACCCAATTCATTTCTACCTTGGCCCCACTCCACTTTGACTCCTCATAGCATGAACATGGCCGACAACAAAATCCTGAATTTCAAAGTAAAAGATAAGAAAGGATCTATGCTCTCTGGAGAGAGAAACGGGTGTGCTTGTATCAGAAGATATCTAGCCATTTTAATTTATAAGACTGTATTTTGAAGGTAAAAGACAATTGATTAACAGCTGATGTGCAGTTACCTGCCAGCCGTCTCTTATCTTCTGGTTAAAGATTCCATATTCATATCGAATGCCATAACCATAAGCTGCAAGACCCAAGGTGGCCATGGAATCCAAGAAACATGCTGTGTGCAGAAAAAAAACAAACCTTCATCATTAGACATAAACTCAAAATAAAAACTCTGTAGTGCTGAATGTAGACACACAGTGACAGTTCATGGTGCAATGCTCATTTACACATTCTGTTGCAACATTTCTGTGGCTGAAAGTTGCTTCAAACATTCAGTAGGCACAAAGAGGTATTTGATGGACAACTGCCAAAATAGCCTAAAAATTACAATGGAGTATTGTTGTACTAGATAAAGTGTTTGCATGCAAATATGGCTGGTCTTTGACTCATTTAGTGTAACTTAAAAGCATTTCTTCCTGTTTTTTTTCTCAATGTTTCCTGTAACTTTGAATTATTTTAGAGTAGAGGGGATAGAAATATATATACCATTCCTCTCATTCTCTCTGTGTGTTTTTACCTGCCAGTCTGCCCAGGCCTCCGTTCCCCAGACCTGCATCCTCCTCCATCTCCTCCAGCTCCTCCATGTCCAGGCCGAGCTACAGCAGAGGGGAACATAAAAGCCTACTATTGACTTCTTTTTTTTAAATTAAAAAGCAAAAGGTTATTAAAATGAGCACAGTCATTATGTGCATGTGTGGTGTTATAGCCTCTATTTCTTATAAAACTTTGTCTGACCTGGTAGATGGCTTCATCGCAGGCGTTCTGCAGCCCCAGGTTGATCATCGTGTTTTGGAGCGTCCTGCCCATGTAGAACTCCAGAGACAGATAATACACCCTCTGAACATGTGAAAGAAAAGAAAAGAAAAAAAAAAAAAAAAAATCATGTTTCTTTGCACAGATTTCATTTTTTCAGAGACTGTATAAAGCAAATATTTACTACAATATTGTGATATACTTTGTTTGTGGCTTGAAGGTGAAGAAAATGCCGTGCAGAGCTGAGCAGCAAATGAATCAAACTGAAATGTAAGCAAACATTTTCCTACTGTAGCAGTGTAAACATGATGCAGTGACCTAAAAATATTCTATGTCTTGAAAATGTGGAAAGTTTTATGGAACAGAAAAACATTGTCCAAGACTACTTCCCATAAAAATGTCAAAAACACATCAAAGAATATGCTCTTCATGTCATGCAGAAGGGATTTGAAATGCAGTCTGAGCAATATTTTCTGAACACATTTTAAAAAGGAAGTTCAAATGTTATCTACATGTTGGTCAGTTTTTGGACAGTCTGAAACATATATCAAAGCCTATAGTTTTAAGTGTATATGACATATTATTTGCATTGTAGGCTTCAGGATATTTTAGCTGACTGTTACCTGTATTTTGAGATACTTTGTGGTGTTTTGCAGTTGAATGATACTCAGAAGTATATCTGGGATGTATATTTCTAGTATGAGACACTGAAACCTCTGATCTTTACCTTTGGGTCTGCTTCATAGTAAAACTGCTGTGTTCTGATCCATCTCCCCACCAGGTGATCTCTCACAGTGTGAGCCAGGGCAAAGTAATAATCCCTGGGTGTTGCAATGTTTCTGTCTTTCACCAGAGTGAAGTGCAGGTGACGATTGAAGCTCTTCTTCAGCTCTGCAACATTCTCCACTCCCACAATCCCCCTGATGCTGATCTGCTTGCGCTTTTCCTGGTCGGTGAGAGGGGTCGCCATGCTTGGGCCGGCAGCTCTGTCCTGTAGTTGTCCTGGCTGGAAGTGAAGTTGAAAGGTAAGATGGTGGCAGTTTTTCATGAAGCAGTCTCCTCCTTTTGCTGCGTTTCATTGGTGAGTGCAGGGGGAGGGTGTTTCCTTGGCCGGCCCCTGCTGAGCTGCAGAGCTCAGAGCAGGAAAAGGTGCACAGAGAGACTACACATAACAAGGACTGGAAGTTTTGTGCAGTTTAGGTGCACACAAATGACACAAAAAAACAGCTATTCTCATTAATACAAAATTATATTGTTGAATGATATAATGAATGAATATGTTACCTCATTTTTAAGTATAGTTAAGTATTGATAGATAGACAGATAGATTGCCACATTTAATCTACTTTGATTCACTGTTGTAAGACAATAAAATACAGACAGAGAGACAGATATTCCAGGCAACATGAGACCTTGTTGACACCTATTTATTGAATATTCACAAATACAAAAAATAAAACAGAGGCTCATATTACACTTCAGATCATCATAATAATAGCAGTAATATGGTAATGAAAGACATATAATCATAACAATCATAATACCCATACTGTGTTAAAATCATAGTAATAATGATGTTCATTTTATAGTCATAAAATTCTCCATAGACATATTTCAGCATCACTGTAAATAATAATATCGAGTGATGACATTCCACCTCTGATCAAATAGGGCAAAACAAATCACTTTGGAGTTAAAATGAGGTTATAATGCAGGTAACATACACACACTCACACTCACACACATATGTATGTACATTTGGATATATAACACCCAGTGTCGCCCAGCGACTGTGTGTACGTTTCTAATAATTCATAAAAGTTTGACGAGGCTGTAGGATGGACTTTAAATCATTCCCCGGTCTAAGTTTAATATCATTTAAGTGTATTTGGCTGGTTTAGAAAGAATAAATGTTACAATCACACACTTTTAACATCAGCACCCCGTTCAGTAGAGAAAAAACACATTTATGTTATTTGTCAATCAAAGATATAACCTCACTTATTCACACCGAAAAAATCATTTGTGTTGAAAAGTAAAATATGTGTGTGTCATGTCCTACTTAAAAATCCCCTTAATGAACTGATTTATTGAACTAAAGCCATTTGGTTTATTTGTCCTGGAATCTGAGGTTGTGTAATGCTGTGATAATGGCACTTGTCTCTGTCCGAGCTCAGTGTCCCTCTGTTAAATGGGCTGCTTTTGTACTTTATAATTACGGACCGAACAAAAGGCTTGAATGAAAAACCACCAATTAAATGTTGCATCCATCAAAGCTTGAATCCTTGCAGCAAAGGCCGTGCAACTTGCTGAACGCTGTAGTAGTCTGGTTTATCACAATTGTCAGCACTCATGCACATATCATACTGAAAACTACAGTATATAGTTCACTGTGTGCAGCCATTTTAGCGGCCATATATCACAACCCATATATCTTAGATGATTTACAATCAATATTAATCCAGGGGAGAAAGAAAAAAATTAAAATCACATAGGATTCATAAAGTTAAGAAAGACACCTGACTGTAATATTCCCTTCAATACTGTGGGTATTATATTCATAACAAACATGGTTATTGTTGAGTTTGCCCTTTTGCCGATAGAAAAAAATATGTAGCAGCAGGTAAAGTCAGGCATCACAGATGTTACAATTGACTCTGCTGAAGCAATGAATCTAGTTTGTAGCAAAGTTTCATAATATTGTGGGTATTGAAGAGGGGAAAAGGCACACCCATGAAGCTCAAACACAGGATAGCACCTTATGTGTATGCTAGACACGTATGGTATGTCTCAAAGCGACGATGCACTGGGAAAAGTTTCTGAGCAACTTAAAGGGCAACAGTTCCAGTCCAACAATTCAGTTACTTTTTTTTTTTTAAACCATGCTATTGGCATGTTTCCAGGGATAGCCATGTCGATCGGTCCGTCCACCACTTTGGTCCAGACTAAAATATCTCAACAACTATTGGATGGATTCCTAAGACATTTTGTATACACATTCCTGGTCCCCAGAGGATGCATCCTAATGACTTTGGTGATCCTCTGACTTTTCCTCTAGCGCCACCAAGAGGTTGACATTTGTGGTTTTGAGTGAAATATCTCAGTAACTGTTGGTTGGATTGCAATGAAATTTGGTACGCACATTAATGGTTCCTTCAGGATGAATTGTTGGTGATCATCAGGTCAAAATTTTAATTTGTCATAGAATTTGATTTATGATGAAATACCTGCAAAATTAATGACATTCCCATCATCCTGAGCTGTACTTTGTGTATACTGCAAATTAGCAAATGTTAGCAAGCTAACACGCTAAACTAAAATGGTAAACATGGTAAACGTTATACCTGATAAAAATCAGCATGTTAGTATTGTCACAGTGAGCATGTTAGCATGCTAGGGTTAGCATGTATCTCAAAGCACACTGTACAGCATGGCAGAGCTGCTAGCATGGCTTCATTGTTGCATGTTGAGGAGGCTGTTGCCCGAATGTGATGCCACAGTAACATCCCAGTACATCATCACCGTTCCTGTTGCTTTAGTCTGACATAAACTGGTTCTCACGATTACTGAAAAGTCTCTTCACTTTAAGAACAAACTCCAAACTACATTTTCAAAGCGACAAAAGATATAGTTTCTTTCCTTCTGTTAATAACTATACATGAAATAAAGAAACAATGACGAATTCTCATTGAAAAACTCTGAACATCAATAACTTACTTAGCTATACACCTCTTTGTAATAGATCATTTCAATAACAATATTACAAAACTACCAGGATTCAGTCACCTACAGTAAAAAAAGCCAGAATGAAGCGAGCTGCTGTAGCACCTTATTCAAAGAGCTTCACAGTCATCATCTTTAACCCATTTTCAACACACGGAATCGCCCGCTTTCATGATACATTACACCAAAATCCGTCCCTCCTGTTCTGAGAACTGCACTGCAAAGAAAGGCTGCAAGAAGGCCTCGCTTCCAGTAGCATTTTACATGGCGATGCTGTAATTTGTTTTTTTTATACAGACGATACAGAAGGTTCACACAAGCTAAGCCAATAAGAAAAGCATCTCAGGTACACAGGTGAGGATAGGACAGTGACGCGGCTGAGAGTCGGACTATTGCTCTCGTGCAGGGATGCTAGCAGCTGCTGACCTGCCTCGACCGATCCACCCCCACCTCACACACATTCACACAAAAGACCCCCCTCTCATGCTCCCCCTGGTGTTTTAAATGTGTCAGGATGACGACAGGAAAGTAATATATACAGGATATTGTGCTTGTTAATGTAAAATAAGAATGAAGAAGAAGATATACTGAACTGTATGCTGATGGTATGCTGGGGGCAAATTTTTCCAAGTCAACTCATTTACAAACAACAAACTCCTTCCTTAAAAAGAAAAAATTCAATATTTTAGGAAAAGTGATACCACTTCCATGGCTGTACTCTAAATATGAAGCTACAGCCAGCAGGCTGTTAGCTTAGCCTGTTTTGGACAAAGCCAGGCTAGCAGCATCTCTACAGCTCACTAATTAGCACATTACAGTATATCTTGTTTGTTTCAAATTGAAATGTAAAAACGAGACGTTCTGGTTTTATGGGCTGTTATGTGACTATATTTGTGCCCTTAAAACCACAATATGTAATTTTTACACATCTGTTTTTGTACAGATTAAACAAATGAGATATAGTAGTTTAATAAGTGAGCTTTAGAAGTGGTTGGGCGACATATTTGTGAACTTTTGACAGAGCCAGGCTAGCTGTTTCCCTGTTTGAGGTTGAGCTAACTGACTGCTAACACCAGCTTCATATTTAGCATACAGATATAAGAGTGGTGTCAATCTTCTCAACTAACCCTCTGCAAGAAAGCAAATGAGTGTATTTTCCAAAATGTCAAACCATTCCTTTAAGCAGATATTCTGATCCCTGCACACAATTCCAAGTGCATCAGTTTGAGATAGATTTCATCTTCCTCTGGTCAAAATACAAGGTACACATTGCAAAGCACGGTCCATTTTTGTCCTGCAGATAGTTCATGTGTCCAAGGTTTAGGCATGATAAAGGCATGGCTCAGCGCTGGATGGGGCCGCTTACAGAGAGTCATGGGGTCAGTCGGTCAGGGGGACAAGAGGAGGTGGGGAGGGGGAGGGAAGGAAAGGGTCAGGGTTGGATCATAGTCATTGACTAGCATGATGAACCCTGGGAAATCCTGGAGAGGTTTTCCCTAGCCGGTGGTGGTGAGTCTTTAGCACACAGAGTCAGCGGGATCTGCGTCCCCGGGAGAGTAGAAGTCAGGGATGGGTAGACCAGTATGCAGTGTGATCTGGAAAAACAACATTTACATACAAATATATTGGTTAATAACATAAATCATGGCAAAGAGGGTTGTTTTTTTCTTTTGTGCCAGCAGGTGGAGTTGTTGAACAATTTCCTCAGTGAGTGAAGTGTTTTTGTCTTGGAGGCGCTTGGCTTTCATCACCCAGAGACAGCATTAAAAATCAGAAAACTGGCTGAGAGCAATAAGAAATTCAGCTACTAACTGTTGTTGAGTCTTTGAAGCTTCCTCTTTAAAGGTTTAATCCTCTGAGCCCATATTTGTAAAACTTGAAAAGCAGTTTTAATGAATAATAACTGCACTCATATGATACTTTGTTGATCTACAAGTAAAAAATCTCTGTTTCTGCCTGCAGCACTACTCGGGGAAGGAGAGCCGGGGACAGCAGCTATAAAACAGCAGCCCCTGGAGCTGTTTTTCCATTTAATAGAATGGTGCATAAATAAAAAATAGTTGAGTCTTAGGTCTGAATATCAATACGAATAATGTGGCCTCAGGTTATAACAACCTTATAAATAGTTACACATTTTGGAAGAAGATTTTAACAATCTTAAAGGAAAAGTTCAATATTTATTTGCTTTTTTGCCAAGGGGTAACTGAGATGATCAATACCACTTTGATGTCTTTCCCCCCTAATATGAAGCTTCTATCTGCAGCCAGCTAACTTAGCTTAGCATTAGGCCTGGAAACAGCTAACCCTCATGTGTTTAATTCGTATAAAAACCGAAGTAGAAAAGAGTTTTTTTTCGCTACGCTAACAGGCTGAAGCTTCACATTAACAGACATGAGAGTGGTATCAATCTTAATAAGCATTCATTCATTTATTTAAAGCCACTTGAGGAAGAACAAAAAGGAGAAATCTGTATGTTAAGGGATTAATTTTCCAATTTTCCAATTCAGAAATGGAAGTAGTTTAAATGAAATGTGTAGCCACAGTTCATATATATACAATATCAATCTGTACCTGGACATTTCGGTTGAGACTGATAGCGGGGTAATAGACGCCCTCCAAGCCTTCAAAAGCCACTGGACCCTGCTGCTCATCATTGATGAGGAAGATGAGGATGCCACGTGAGAAGTCCAGTAGAATTCCTATTGTAGCTCCTTTACCGATGCCGCCGTCCGTCCTGGACCAGAGAAATTTACTGAAGATATGATAGATATACTGCTGCTTTTGTCAGTAACATCCTGCAGAATATTTGTCCTCCCGTCCTGTAACTGTAATGTTAACATAGCTAAAAAGTACATTTACTGTACTCAAGTACAATTTTGAGGTACTTGTACTATACTTGAGTATTTTCATTTTCGGCTTCTTTATAGGCTACTTCCACTTCACTACATTTCAGAGGCAAATATTGTCGTTTTTACTCCACATTTGAAAAACTTACATTTCAGATTTAGATATTATTATAAAAAAAAAAAAGAGTATCAAGATCTTATGAAATACAACACATTGTTAAAGATTAAACCAGTGGTTCCTGACCTTTTTGGCTTGTGACCCCTTACAAAAAAACCTGTGTTATATGTCACAGATCTAGGAGTTGTTAGCAGTTACACCAAGCAGACATTTCCCCTCTAAACTTGGTTTCAATTGAATAACTGTTTGAGGCCCAAAGAGATAAAATAATCCAGTGTTTCACATAAAAGCAAACATGAGAGAAAAGTGCAAAAAATGTCCCGTTGTGACCCCTCAGATTTATCTGGTGACCCTTTGGAGGGGCCCGAACCCCTAGGTTGGGAACCACTCGACAAAACTAGCCAACTGTACGTAAAGTAGTTAAAACTAGTTCCACCTCTAGCAGCTACAACCGTAAAATACTTCTGTACTTTTACTCAAGTAAGTTTGAATGCAGGACTTTTATTTGTGATAGTGTTTTTGAATTGTTGCATTGCTACTTATACTATATGTTTTTATTGGAACTTTTTAAAATAAATTCTTAGTTTGTCTCTTATAAAGGGTTAGTTCACCCAAAATACAAAAGTTGAAACACTGTATGTCAGAGTTTATTCTTGAACTTGGAAATAGTCATTTGACAACAAAAAAAAAGCTTATTAGCTGTTTCTGGAGCTTTCAGCTGCATCTTACGGTCTTTTATCAATGGACCATAAACACATATCAATTCAAATTCCCTGTATTGGGTTGAATGCAGGGCTTTTAGTATTTTTTATATGAAATAAGACTTGGACTCCTTACCTGTTAGTGTGTGAGTTATTGTGCATGAACCAGGACCGGTTGTTGTCCACGTACATGGCCCAGGCCTTGTCGTCCTTCCCCAGCATCACGTCCTTCAGCACGTCGGCCCGAGCGATCCCAAAAGCCGGGTCTGGGTGGTTGTCATAGCGATCGACGCTCATTTCCCAGTAATGAACGCCACGGGAGAAGGCAGAATTACCCATGACCACTCTGTCGTCGTAGCTGTTGCACGACACCGTCAGGTTGTCGTTGGAGAGGACGATGTCCGGGTGAGCGGAGGCTGGGTCAAAGGTGAACCAAGCGACTGCGTGCGCACACGCACACACAAACGTGCGCACACAAACGCGCGCGCACACACACACACACACACACACACACACACACACACACACACACACGGGGAGAAGTTAAACACACTGTTGTTTAGCATCAATAATATCACCTGATGCAATGGTCATGACTTTAAAAAGACAGTGACATGAATCTAGAGGCTGGAGGTTAGATGAGGGGAAGTTACACTGTAAACACTTAATGAAAGGAATCATAATCATATGAAAGAAGAAGATTCACTATCAATATTATGGTTAATATTCTTATGGTTAATTCTTAACATCATACTCTACAACTTAACTTATAACTGAATCCTAACAATCTTAATAATATTTATAATATTATAAAACCTGTGTCAGACAGTCTGGAAATGATAATTGCCGTTTGTTTTCACTGGGAGGGGGGGAGCTTTCAGCAGCATCTTATGGTCTTTGTGAGAGCTTAATGGACTACATTCACCAGGTGGACAGAAACACGACTTCAATTGAATGATAATGCTGTTCTGTGTCTACTGAAAGTGTAAATATGCAAATGTTTGCCAATATATAAATGTTTGTCACATATATGTCAATGTAGCACTGCCCCCAAGTGGCAAACATTTTAATTTAATACTGCTTTAATTTATGCAGCACAAAGTCCAGGGTCCAAAATCCATGAATTGTATTGGGTTGGTGGTGTAGATTTAAAACCTCAGCAAATAAAACCACAACCATCTGCATGGATTGATATCACTAGGGGTTGGTTTTGTTTTTGTAATTTGGGTGAGGTGACCCTTTCACTTTCTGTGAGCTCTTGCAAAGCCAGAACAGTTTGACACAGGGTTGTAAGTATATTAACATAGCTCTATACTCTACACAGAGAAATATGGGAGTTTAACAGATGCATGTTTGCGCTTTATATGGGCTCCACTGGACTTGCTTGTCCACCATCTTTCATTGGTGTCACCATGTGCAGTAAAGTTTCATTACATAGCTTTATTTCCCAAAGGAAATAAAACAAAGACATTTATTAGAAGCCTGTATCGAATGTTTAATAAGTGCAGCCCACAGAGCAGCAAACTGCCCACCTGCTGGTTTGAGAGTGAAGCACTGCACTGATGACACAAGCAATGGCAACGAGGGGGGATTAGTGTGGAAACAGTCAGCAATGAGAGCCGTCCATACCTGTGCCTATAGATTGAATATCACATGGAGGGAGTCCAGCTGGAATGTGAAATGAAGGGGGGAGTAGAGAAGGAGAGGGAAAAGGGGAGAAATAAAAGAGGGAAGGAGGAGTAGAGCGTAGCGAAGCAGTAAAGCAGACAGTGTAGAGGGGTCGGGAGGGATGGAGGAGAGGGTAAAAAGCAGGTTTGATCAGGGAAGCTGGTTCAACTCAGCAGCCAAAACAGCACAGATGAGATCCTTAAAAACAAAAGCAAAGAGTTCCTAGAAACAGATCAGGGGAGACTTCAAAAGAACATGCACGAAAATAAAGGAAAAGACAGTTCTGACGGAGAAACATCCTTCTTTCCATGCGGGAAATAAAACCGACAAAATCAAAGCCCAGTTGTCCAGGTGAAGGATGACAGAGCTCTGCAAAAACACTGAGTGGTTAGATCACTTTGCGCAGCCCCCAGCAGCTGCTGAGTGCTCTCTCTGCCAGGTAGGGAGGCTCTCTGGCGCTTTCAGGTCCACTGATGGGTGACAAGCTTCCCTGTGTGCAGAGCAGCATTTAACTAATGGGAAAGCAAGCACATGGGTGGATTATATACAAACCATCTGCTACTGGATGTACCTGGTTTAAAGGCTCAAACACACCCTCAAACAGAGTTCACATCCCGCTGCTGCTTTTGGGTTAAAACTTTGCAATCGATATTTTGGAGGCTTTTACTGTTATTATGTTTGTGTTACATGAAAGAAAAAAAGAGGATTGAGGATGTTTGATGGCCCGCTTTGATGTCTCTTTGAACCCATCATTAAAAAACTCAAAGTGCATGGTTTTAAATCTGAAATAAGAAAAAAAAGTGCAAAAGAAGTGGCCAAATATGTTCTCCTTTCCCCTAAATTTCTGAGAAGTTGTCTTTCTGAAGATGCAAGGCTTAAGTCTGGAAGCAACAATTTATTATTCTTAAGATCTTTGTAAGATCTGTCAAACTTTTGTGCTGTTAATGAACGCTTCACATCCAAAAGAAGAAGGAAACTGAGCCGAGACTCTAGTCTGTGATCTCAGGAAGTGATAGTAACTACGAAATTATATTATTACCGTTATAAGACCTGTGATAAAATACCTGCCAGCTGTTTGCTAGAGCACAACATCCTGGGCAATCAGATTAGATTCGTCATGGCATAAATCCAATACGATATCAAGAGAAATGTAACCAAGAAACTTTTCAGGATTTAATCATGCAAAAGAAAATGTGCACAATAACAACAAAGAGTAAGAACGGTGTTACAACACCTGGGAAACACAGGGATACAGTAACAAACATGTGGCAGGTATTTGGTGAAGCAAAAGTGCTGAAAAAAAGGAACAGCAAGTGACAAACTGATTTCAGTGTTGGCAGTGGTGACACTGTTTCTCAATTAACTCAAACCTAGTTTGCCATTTCTTGGCACTTGTTGGCAGATAAATCTGCCGAGCTCTACTTCAGACCTGCTGCTTTGAAAAGTGTAGATAAATACTGTCGATAACGTTTGCTTGCTTAATAACAAATATATGCAGGCGGCTGAGTTCAGTACTGCCAGTGAAGAAGCACGGATGAGTCTATTCTATTGGCAACACAGACTTGAGTCTCGGCTCTATCTGTACTCTTTTTGACAATTTTATTCTAAATACAGACTGAACGATCCAAGATCAGAAGAACAAATGAATTCTGTTTTGAGAGTGTTTTTTTTCCTTAAAGACATACAGCCATATTAGTAGTATGAGAAGGAAAAGATGCTTAACGTACTCTCAGAGGTCTGCATGATCAGTGTCTTGCTGTACTGGCCCACTCCGCTGGCATTAAAGGCCTTCACTCTGGACTTGTATGTGCTGTTGAAGTGGAGCCCATCCACTGTGCAGATGGTCTCCGTCCCCACGTACACTTCCTGTAAAGACACACAAATGCTTCCTGTTAAGCTGGCAGATACATCAAGTGCGTAAATATGACACAGAGAGAGCCCTGCTTCGTTTTTTAACCCGCACGGCTCTGCCTCTGAAGGAGCGTCCCATTTGGATTTGGGGCGGTTGAGTGTAATAAGCGAGAGTGTGAGTTTGTACAACTCAGCGTGGGTGAGGCAGCCCACACCGGAGTATAAATAGACATGGGGACACACAACTTGCCAAGCTCAGTGTGGTGCTGCGTTGGCGAGCCTGGATGACTCAGAGGAGAAAGGAAAACTTCCCTCTCACAAATCGGAAAGTAAATAGTTTTTTGGCAAAATGTAGCACCAGATATAGGTATGACATAAAATGATTCAGGTTCAAGTTAAAGACAATTTAAAACACACAAAAACCTTTAGTAAAACAGTCAACTTAAAGGTCCAATGTGTAGGAATTTCTCCCATCTAGCGTTGATCATATATCGCAATCAACTCTTTCGCACCACGCAGTTCAAAGTACGTATTACAGCTACGGTAGCCTTCACACTTCAAAAAGCCGGTCTCTTGCTCTTTTCAATATCCTTTTTCTTTTTCTGGGCGAAGAAGAAGACTCCTGTTTCTGAAATTTTGATTTTGAATACATGTGATCCTCCATGTTTCCTTCTTCAAACTTGCCGGGGCCGGGAAGCTACGATACCCATTAGCAGCATTAGCAGCACCTGTGAGTTTATCATGTGACAGCGAAAACGCGAAAGGCGGAACAGTATGTCCTGTATGTCCCTTACCGGCTAACGTATTTCTAAACACGTTACACACTGGATCTTTAAATACAATAAATACCATATTAAGTCTGAACAGTTAAATGTTAACAGCTAACAGTTAAAATTCAGATAAAATGTCTCCAAGCTGTAACAGAATTTGGTATCGACTGCTAACCAATTAGCAGTCAGCGGATGCAGTTGGTGAATCTGTTGGCAGATTGGATGTAAATGATCACCCTCTTATGCAACAGTTGTGATTAAGACAGAAGGATGAAGGCTCATACAGACAGACAGCTGGCTTCAGAGAGCAAATTAAAACGGGATGCCTCTACAAACAGCTGCTGGACCATTCACATTACACAGGGTGTGTTTAGCTGATGCTCTGCCTACTCACAAAGCCCTCAAGTTGACATCTGTTTACAGTTCTTAGAAGTGTAAAAGTCAATAACACACTTACACAAACAGAAAATTCAATTCAAACCACTTTCATTAGGTTGTTTAGAGGAATCTGATAGACATGGTGTGCTTTGTAGGAGCTATTAGAAGATGGCAACATTTGAGAGAAGGCTGAGATTAAAATATGGGGACTAAATTTGGATCTAGTTGTGTTTCGAGGCTCTGTTGAGCCTTTAAACCCTAGGCTGTTTTTGCATACTTTTCTAGATGAATAAATTATCTAAAATTGGGGAATCTAAGATGATCTAAACTACTTGGCCAGGGCATTCATCCCAACGTTTACATCCGTTTAACAAAGTGGAAAGATCTCCCAGATTGAATGTTATGAGAGCCAACAGGCCTACTGTACTGTACAGAGGAACTTGCACAGGTTTAGAGGCCCGACACAGATATCCTCTGCCATTGTACTGAGAGTATTGTTCAGGGGGTTTAAGTTGCCATTATAACAAAGCAGGGGCATGGATGTATAGAGAACTGAGGAGGGTCTTAGCTGGATGGATTACATGGTGAACCTCTGGAGAGGGTTTGACTACCGCTTTGATCCCAGATCACACTTCCTACGGGATCATCCCAGCTGGCAGCTGCATTACAGACCCTTTCTCCTGACGTCGTGTCCCTACAGTGTGTCACATGAGCTGCTCTAATATCACTCAGAGCTGCGTGGTACGAGAGAGTGATTTAAGGCGACAAAGCGTTGCTTTCACATTCCCCTGGCTGAGCTGGTGTCCTCCCTGGCACCGAATGAAGAAGTCTTTGTTGAGAGAGAGACGGGTGGTGTTCTCTAAAGGTAAATTATTACCCTAACTGGTCCTTTTTTCCACTTGTTGTCTTGTAATTTAAATGTAAATCCAACAAAGATTCCCCTGTTGAGCTTTTTCAAGTAAAAGTAATGTCTGTCTCCTATTAAAGTCGACAGATAAATCCTAACGGGCGGAGACAAAAGAGTACCTGCGCAGGGAAACCTACCCTGAATGGCCCCATGTTTCCATCGTCCAGCTCCAGGATGTATCCGTCCACGGCGATGGTGGAGAGCGGTGGCTGTTTCCATGACAACGTGGCGCTGTTGTTCTGAGTGCAGCATTCCTCCAGCTGGAGCATGGGAGCAGCTGGGACTGAGGAGAAGAAAAACCAAACCAGATTACAGCCAAGTGAGATATGAAAGGATGGCCGCACGTGCACAAACACACACACAAACACACACACACACACACACACACACACACACACACAGACAGACACACAGGATATGACTCTGCAGTGCACAAAGACTTGTTCAATAATTATTATTTATAAATTAAATTATGAATTTATAAGTCAATAATCAAAGGCATCCATATCACAAATATAAACACACCAAACCTCTTTGACTTTCTGAGTAATTTACAGAATATTTTAGCAAACACCTTCAGTGTGTCAGAGATATCATACTGTATAAAGCAGGAGATCAGTCTGACTACAGAACAGCTCCTCCACAGGCTGGTAGGGATTTCCTGTCTTCAGTCGAGAAGACTTTAGCTCTCATGAGGGCTTGATCTTGCCTCTCTGAGTTTACAGAAAGTTGCCTTCTCTCCTCTAGCCCACTCTTGTCTAAGTCCCTCAGGTGTCTGTACCCATTAGCTCCTCTCTTTTTACCTTTCATCTGGACAAAGTCCAGCTGGTGGATGGTCTGCAGGAGGGGGCCGTTGTCCAGAGTGAGGTCGAAGTCGCTGGTCATCCTGGGGGTGAGGGTTCCCTTCCCCCACTGGCCCTCTGTCATGCTGACCCTCCGGATCAAGGCATCCGAGATCTGAGGACAACACATTTATTTACAATTAAAACTAACTGAAACGGAACTGGGACTCAGCTAAAAAACGTAAATTTGTCTGCCAGAAAACCCATTCTCTTGAATGCCTTTTACCAGGAAACAAGGAAATAATCAGGACATTATCAGAAAATTAAAGGAAAGGAAATGTTACTGACATAAACACCAAACTTATTGTTGTAATAACATATTAACATACTGTATTTCCCTATTTCCCCATTATTTCACCATAATGGGTAAAAGGTCTCTCCACACAGGCCACTGTCAAGCACATACATTGATATACTGTGATACTGTGTTTGCTCATCATTTCATCAGATTCAGCTCAACACAAGTTTTTTTGCCATAAAACTTTCAACTTAAACCAAAGATGTCCAATAAGTTTGATTTTAACAAGGTGAAATTGGTCAGCAAAGGCAGTGAAATCATCTCCTGACAGCAAATAAACTAACTTCAACTGCATCTATCAGTTTTGGTTGTGCTTATTTTTCACTTTGAAATTCAACTTTATCTAAAATGTATTAGGTCTGAGTCATATTCTCAGCTAGTAATTTACCGGGTTTTTAAGAGGAATTTCTCTCTTTTTAATATATGTTTTTCTTGCCCAGAGAAATGTCACTAAATCAACCACTACGAGTAACAAAATGGGTGAAAATCGCAGCTTTAAAGGACAACATTCAAATTAGGTCAGTCGCCATCAAGTTTTCTGGGAGTTTGTTCCAGATATGTGATGCACAGTCTCCATTGCCAGACCTTCCTCCACAGCGCTGCGGAGGAGGGTCTGACTAGTCCACACAGCATTCCTGGATGGAAGAAAAACGTGCTCTGGTTTATTGGCATTTCTTTAAACCAATCACAATCGTTTTGGGCAACGCTAATCGCCGAACGAAGCAACGGTGCCTCTGCAAAATAGCCTCGGGAAGGTACTTGTTTTAGTGGAACGTGTACGTTCAAAAGTTGTTTTAGTCGTTCAACAGAAAACAGCAGATTGGACAGATAGTCTAGCTAGCTGTCTGGATTTACCCTGCAGAGATCTGAGGAGCAGTTAACCATAGTCCTCAGAAATCCACCGGAGTTCAGAACGCCAACACAAAGGAAGAGGAAGGTGACGGACATCCGGCCGAAATGAGGGACATCCGGCGGAATTTCCGGCTGCAACGGAGCGATCACGGAAGTGGAACATCATGTATATAGACTATGTGATGCATAAAAACGGAATGTTGCTTCCCCGTGTTTAGTTTTGACTCTGGGCACAGTTACTGTCCCAGACCATGTGAGAGGTCTAGGTGGTTGTTAATGGAGCAGCAGATCAGAAATGTGTTTTGGCCCTAAACCATTCAGTGCTTTATAAACCAGTAGCATAAACACAATAGATAATAAACAGTACAACTTTAAAGTCAATTCATTGACAAACAGGACGCATATGATAAAGATCTGAGCACTGGATTGATGTGATCCATTCTCCTGGTCTTAGTGAGGACTCTGAATCAGCTACAGTCATGTTATCAACTTTTTAGAGAGACCTGTACAGACAGCGTTTACAGACGTCCAGCCTATTGCAGATGAACGCATGGAGAAGTTTTTCTAAATCCTGCTGGGACATAAATCCTTTAAATCTAGGCTTTTGTAATTGTCTTAATGTGGATGTTACAATTTAGCTTCATGACTAAACCAAGATTACTGGCTTGGTTTGTGGTCTGTAATGTTAGTGACTGAAGCTGAGCACTGACTTTGAATTGTTCTTCTTCAGTTTGTTCTTTTTTTGTTTCAACTGGAGAACATGTTGGCTCATTCAATCATTGATTTGTTGAATGCACTTACTCAGAGTTTGTATGAGACCACAGTTATAGTACAATATTTGATGTTTTCTATTTGTATCTGAGCTAGTAGGAGCATGTAGATGTTGAACAGAATAGGCATGAGAATTGGGGAATATACAATTTTCCTGACTTTTCTCAAATCTTTGCCCTAACCTGAATTCATGACTGATTTCACATCTCCAAAGCTTAAAAAAATCAGATTGAAATATAGCAATAGCAAGAGAAATCTTCTTTGGTTGAGCTGGTCACTACTCGTAGACATTATGCAAACAGTGATGAGGGGTCGCAAATAAACTTTTCTTCGTTTTAAGGAGTCGTGGGCCAAAAAGGTTGGGAACTGGTGCACTGGGAATCATTTAGCATTTTGCTCCAATTTATTAATGTAACTTGGAGATAGGGCTGGGCAATATATCAATGTTAAATCGATATCGATATATGAGGTTAGATATCGTCTTAAATTTTGAATATCGTAATATGACTTTCCTGTTTTAAAGACTACATTACAGTAACGTGATTTACATATTTTCTGAACTTACCAGGCTGTTCTAGCCGTTTTATTATTTGCCTTTACACATTTAAACAATTGCCAACCCTACAATATAGTCGCAATATCGACATTGAGATATTTGGTCAAGAGTATGGTGACATTTGATTTTCTCCATATCGCCCAGCCATACTTGGGGAATGGAAAAAAGAGACTTGTATTGTTTTGCAGTTTACCTGCAGGAAACCACTGGGGTCATTCTCCTTGATGACTTCCAGACAATACTCCATCAGCCCCGTGGTCTGACGCAGCTTCACCGTACAGTGGGAGATCTGATCCCGAACCACCTGGGGAATAAAAGGGGTAAAAAAAGAGAGGGATGATAGTAGAGAAAAGAAGAAAACAGCCACGAGGGAATCAAGTTTTGCATGTATAATACAAAAACAACAAGCATACAGAAGATAATCATACATTAATCACCACCCTTTTTCCTGTAATTACTCTGGAGTGCAACACGAATGAAATACACAGAAGAAGGTTTAATAAAGTGTGCGAGTGCTGTAGAGTATAAATAGGACAAAAAAGAATAGGGACGACTGGAGATGCAGAGAAATTAGAGGGGAGTAAATATGCAGAAGATGGCAGAAATGTTGTAAATGAGGGAAGAAGAGGAGACAGAGAAGGCAAATAAACATGGCAACATTGAAAGGAAGGATAGAGAATTGAAATTGAAGGAGGAGGCTGGAGAACACAGATTAAACATAGCTGTTAATGGATGAAGAGATGCTGAATGAGACGACCAGCAGGAATACCAATAATGAGATTAGCAGCAGGATTGTCAAAGTGTTTGATTGAGTAAACCTGTTCCCTCTTGAGACTCGCACACAGATTGAAGGAGTAAGAGGAGGCTGAAGGGACACTGGCGACATGATCCTGTTATTGACGTTAACGGAAGGAAAGTGACATTTTGTTTTCACACGTGAATGCTTGTCAGCATCACCGGTTACATCAGAGATCAGATGAGCCAAACATTTTTTTCTGAGCAGCTACAGAATCAAGACATGTAGCAGTTTCTAAATTATCTGTACGCAGTTATTGAATTTTTTCTCCGAAAACACATTTGACATCCGTAAAATCTGTCCTCTATCAGTTTCTATTGCTGCCCTCCCCATATTCATAATGCATCTTCCCACAACATAATCTGAATACAATGGAACAGATTTAAATAAATAAAAGAAACCCTCCTTATCGCACATACAACAAGATATTTGATTGATTTGATTGGATATTTGATAGACATGGGAGATTCCCACTCCGCCGCTGACACTACTGATGTCCACAGAGCCTCTTTGCAACAGTGTGAAATAAACGGAGGTGCTGGACCGAGGGTTGCTAGGTAACAGAAACTTCACTGTTGCTATCTGAGGGGCTCCAAGGCTGAATGGAGAGGAAAATCCTTTCTGCAGGCCGACAGAATAGAGGAAGATGATTTACTGATGACTGAAGTCACAGTGCATCAATATGCAAGTATTGTCACCCTGACATGCAACAAACTGTAAATATGTTCATACAGTTAGAGATTATTCTGTATGTAGCATTACTGTAAGGCACATAGAGTCAGGCTACTACTGTAATCATTAGGGGTGTGAATCTTCACTGGTCTCACGATTCGATTACAATTATCCTGTCAACAATAAGAATCGATATCCTGATGCATCACGATGCGTCCCGATGCATCACCTCCTCAATATTATTATATATTGCTACACATGGTTTTCATCAGCAAATTCAAGCAGTCAGATATATATGAACTCCCCTTTTTATTGTATCTGCTCTTAAAAAAGACACTTCCTGAATGTAGGGGAGTTTGAACACAGTCGACAACAGACAAAAGGCAAAAACATAAAAAGCAGCGACAGGAAAATCAACAAGTAACATCAGTAGGCAATAATCGATTATGGTCTGTCACTGCATCGATGCAGAGAATCGTCTAGGTCCGCATCGCGATGCAGCGATGCAATGATTCAATTTAACACCCCTAGTAAGAAGAGTTCAGGATTGTAGCATCATATATTATAATATATTCATTTTTCTTGGGAAACCATTTACAGCTGAGATAACCAGATCAGATTTATTTCTGGCTGCTACAGTGAAATAAAAACCTGACAAATACAGGAACATTATCCAATTCATCTAATATTTCTATAAATTGCATAATGTCCAAATCAACACACTACATCGCAGATATTAAAGGCACAGCTATATCAACATCCGGCTACGTTTCTACTGGTTGACAAATCTGTATCGTGTCATGCTGTATATATTGCTATATCACCCTTCCCTAACATTATGTGTGCAAATATTTAAATATATTGATTGTGGTCAAAATGGCAGAATCATCTTCAGGCTACCAGTGTCCCAAACACAGAATGATCAATGTTTTAACCACTCATCATCCAGTTTCCTTTTATTTTTAAATGATCTTGGCTGTGCAGCATAAGGGGGAAAAAGGGATCGAAGAGGGCGATTGTGTTTTGTTATCACTTTGCTTTCAGTTCATTTGTTAGGGCACCCCTGCATGTTTGTTGTGCTTTATTCAAACATCAGGGAACTGAAAACTTCTGTTCCCAGTTTAGTTTGTTTGGGCAGCTGAAGACAATTTGCTCAGCAGGAGGCTTCAAACAAACTGCACGGAGACTCTTGAAAATACAGATTTTAGTTCAGAACCACTAAGGACCATTTGATCTCCTCATTGTCGCGTTTCCTCGTGTGCTGCTATCTGCTGCAAACGCCAGGGAAGGTAAATTTAAGCAAAATCCCCAAACAAATCAATCATGTCCAGCTGCTTACAGAGTCTGGAATCACTTTGTTTAGACCTCCTTAACTCTGCCAAAATATCATAACTAAAAGGCTGCAAAATGAATCCTTCGGTCCATTCACACTAAGACAGCGTAAACTTTAATAAACCAAACATGAAAATGCAACTTCTCCTCCAAGGTTCCAAATAAAACAAATTGCAGGTCTGATTGCACTCTAAGATGATTAAATATTAACTGCAAACAGAATATCTTCAAGTAAATAAATATTTACAGAGCTAATCATACTCTAATTATTCCCCCTTTTACTGCTGTAATCAATCAGCCAAATGAGGACCGTGTTTAACCTCTCTTCCCATACAATGACGAGAGGAAATCTCATTCCAGCTCTGATGATTGGGTCTATTTTTCTCTGGCTGAGGGCCAAACCCTGCCTGCTGTGTCACGACTGGAACATCCACACCCCTGCAGTGGCCTGGCAGGGCTCCAGGAAGAGTTTCTCACTGCTGTCGCTGCCTGTTTAACAATCGGAGTTGCTGTCACTCCTCCTCCGTACACAGCTGGAATCACAATCTCTTAATCCATAGGGGACAATACATGTGGAGGAATTTTGCAGAGAACTTTTTTTATCATATCTTGTCCTTTTCCCTGGTCCTTCCTTTCCCCCTTCTCTCTCAGACTCGACACTCGCTGCCTACTGAACAGCTTTTCTCAGCATTGCAGTCATCTTTCCTGGAATCTGCTTTAAATCAGCATCGGATTAAGATATAAGAGCTGCCACCGGCAATACTGCTCTGCCATGCTGATCAGTGGATAATCAGTGTGAGGAAGATTCATTCACCTGGATTTAACACAAATGAAGGGATAGCAGCATTTTGAGGTGGGGGGGAAATTAAGCATCTTGAGAGAAGGGATGTGGGAGTAATGAATTAGGAGAGAGTGCAGGACAGTGGTAGAGGGCAGAGCAGGCTGTGTAAGTGGGCCACAGTTTCTGCAGCAGCAGAGATGACGGGGGAGCTCACGGGGGGGAAAACAAACTGCGTCCTCTGTCCTATCAGACATATGTGGCTGTCATGGTGATTAAACACATCGTCATACAGAGTCACAGCAGCTCGACAGCGCTGCTCAAACAATCCCAAACAACGAGAGGGCAAAATGAATATAAACTGATGCTCAGAGAGCGCTGACACACACAGGAATATGTTTCTTTGTAGTTATTATTCATGTTTGGAACAGCAGCTTTTCATTACATTTCTTCATCCAAGGACTGAGGTGAGAAATGTATTCTCTTGCCATTTGACTCACTAAAACATGTTCTCTTTTTTATAAAAGGAGATGCTAACATGACGTGACAATAGATTCTTAAACAAGGATTGTTTTTATATTTAAAACCTACAGTCACTGTTTTTTTGTGCCAGTTGGGGGCAGTGGAAACAAGCTGTAAACACAACATTGACATATTGTCAACATCTAAGATGAAATGGGGAACTTGTTAGCAAAACCTGGTGAATCTTACGCCAACATTATTCTCTTTTAGCTCCGTTTTTGGTCTCCACCTACTCCTGAGGGAAATATCTGCCTCTTTAGCTGCTAAATCTGCCGTTTGGCACTGAGCAGGTAGTGTCCAGAGGGTTTTTAGAGCATTTTCGCGACAAACAGTTGCCTGCTGCGACCGAAAACGACTCTATGAGAGCGTGTGAACCAAAGTTGTGTCGTAAAAATCAAGCCAAACAAGGCTAGATACTTAAAAAGTGGCCAATATTATCCAGTACCTCAACAGCTGCACATATTGTCCTGTGAGCGAGTCGGTAGGACATGCTGCCTCTTTCGTGAAATAAATAACCTGTTTTATGAGTTTCTGTTGTAATTATTAGGCCACTGCGGCAATTTTGGCCATGTGAGATACTGGGGCTGCAGTCTTCTAACCGCTCCATTTACAGCAGCAGCACAGGCCCGTGTACAGTCAGTCAGGACCATGGCACACAATCCATGACAGTTTGACATTATGGAAGTGCATAAAGATGATTTAATGATACTGACATGGAGTAAAAGAGGCAGAAGGAAGTGATGAGCCATCAGAAGGGAAATGGATGGAGGCAAAAGAGGTTGATAAAAGAAGAGCAGTAAGAGGCAGCGGTGGCCTAAAGGTTAGAGGACGCAAGCTGGTGATCGGGAGGTCGTCGGTTCAATCCCCAGACCGACAGGATAAAATCTGGGTGGGGAAAGTGAAAGAGCAGTGCTTGTCCCTCCCTCATTACCACCACTGAGGTGCCCTTGAGCACTCAGTTCCAGTGGAGCTGCTCAGTGGCCAGCAGTGCCCAGTACAACCACAACTGTGGTTGTACTGGGCAGCTTCCAGGTATGAATGTGTTAAGGCCGTTTTACAGTAACCGCAGCATCTTTAAACTATGACGGGGTAAAAACGGAACACAATCCTTTAACTGCCCAGGAGTTTGTGCAACAGCTGCCTGCACAAAGCACTGTCTCTTTTCTCTCTGTTTCTCCTGCATCCAAATGTGACGTCATGAGATCGCCGTGACCATTTATACCCGCGCTGGTGGTCGCGACACTAGTTGCAGTCTTCTCCTGAACAGCGGTGGCGCTAATGAGCAAAGACTATCGGCGTTGCTCTTTCTACGGACTAGAAGAAGAAGAAAAAGGTAAACAACGGCAGAACTGGCTGCAGCATTGCCGTCAACGCTTCGATTTGATTGGACGACCTACTTCGTCGGATCAAACCTTTCATTCACCATAAAAGATCTTAACCCAGTAAGTTTACAAGAGAGACTAGCAGTCACTGTGAGAGTCCTGGCATCCGGTTGGCTGCGGACCCCTTCGGCCTCCTGTTTCCGCTTTGTCGCGCGCCGGCAGGATATGACATCATTTTGACGTCACGATGGCGCGCGCCAGCTTGGATGCGTTCAGTATATAACACCTATGACAGCTCGGCGCGCGCTATAAATCGGACGCGCCGGCAGGATATAACATCATTTTGACGTCACGATGGCGCGCGCCAGCTTGGATGCGTTCAGTATATAACACCTATAATTGTGTAAATGTGATCCTGCAAAAGAGAGGCTTCCTCTCAGTGAACCTTCCCTGAATAAATAAAGGTAAAAAAAGAGAGGAGAGAAGGAAGACAAAAAGATATACAAGAGGGATTGTGATGGGAAACATGACTCAAGGGATTAAAATCCCCTCCTCCTTTGCTTCCTGTAGGTTACACGCTGCAGTGATGGTCAGAGAAAGTGACAAGTGACACGTCCACCGACACTCAACTGTTAGCGAGGATCAGGGCGCTTCCTGCTCGGCATTAATGTGTTTCTTACTCAGAGAGACGCAGGGGAAATGCAACGGAAGCATGAGCTTCACTTCTATTGATGTAAACATAACAAGACATTCAATGGCATTTAGGGGTCGCATACTGTCAGATATTGGGCTATTTTCATTATTGACTCACCTGTCATTTATTTTTGTATTCAATTTTTAATCGTTTAGTCTATGAAATGTCAGAAAAGGCTAGAGTAATATATAATAATATAAAACAAAAGAAAAGCAGTACTCACATTTTAGAAGCTGGAGCTAAAGACTGTTTTGCATTTTTTTTTAGCTCAATACTAAATGACTAAAATGAGTTAAGCTTAAACAATTAGTTGATTAATCAATTACTCAATAGATAATAATAATCAGCAACTACTTTCACTCATTTTTCAGTAGAAAAGTCCTAAAATCTCCAAATATTTTCAACTTTTTAATCTGTTTTATATAGTTGGAAATTGAATATTTTTGGGTTTGGGACTGTTGGTCAAACTCTAGGAAACTGGAATTCACATTGTTTATTATTTTATTGTCTTTTTTAGACTAAATGATTGATAGGTGATGAAAATAATTGTTAGTTGCAGCCTGAAATTGTTTTTCTGTCGATCGACAAAAAGTAGATTCTTCGACCAAGTACTGACATACTATTAGTAGAAAATACTGATGAACAATCCCCCGATACTGACTTCAGCAGCAGTCTAAAGTAGTTCATGTTCATCCTCTGTGCTGCAGATCCCACTGCAGCCATAAAAACTTTTGTTCACAGCGAGAGAATTAATCATTCGATATTTGCCTCCGATTTAAAAAAAAATTTCATATCTGTACAGTCCAAACTGTTCCCCGTGTTTGAGTGCTTGAATGAGGAGGACGCCGGGGAGCAGGGATCCCCTGGAGCAACACACTAAGTCAGATGACGAGAAGCCAACAGGGAGGTCAGCAAATCACGACAGCGGAAATAAAAATAGCCTCAGTGCAGCTGTACTCATTAAACGACCCGGGCTGGGTATCCAGAGGATGGAGCATCCGGTGGCAAAACGCAGAAGACGCAGACTGACTTTCTGATTCACTTTGTGTTTCTCTAATCATTCCTCAGAAGAATCCCTCATCAGTTAACTGCCGACTCTGTGAGCTCGGATCTCCCTGATGAAATACAGTGAGAGGGACTGACAGCAGAGACAGTGTGCCTTGGTTTGATCATATTAAATAAATTCTCCATATTAAAGCACTATACTGGTGCTTAGCTTAACATACAGACTGGAAACGGGGGAAGCAGCTAGCCTGGCTCTGTCTAAAGGAAACAAATTACCTTCTTAAACCTTGTTTGTTGAATCAATACAAAAATCAAGAGGACAAGCTTTATTTTTAAGTAGATTTCCATAATTTACTGACATAAAGTGAGAAAAACGGCTGTCTGAAAAATAGAAAACCAGTCTAAAGACTTTGGAAAAGTGCTACCATTCTAAGATCAAATGAATAATAAATAAACAGGGCTGTGCCTTCAGTATTTGTCTTTACATTTGACTGTTACACACATATAACACATAGTGGATTTAGAAGCTGATTCTGATTGTTATTAAGACTAAAAATATTTCAAATTGATTGTTTTTCTACAAAAAAATATATATTTAAGTTTAAATATAAAAAGCAATTTAGTATCAGGGCCCCCAGAAAAGGGTTTTTAGTAGTTTGCCTTGGCTATACATTGCAGAGCACCACTGTATGGATGTTTGAGTGAAACAGAGTGAAGGAGCGTTTGTTACCGCTCAGTGTGACAAACCGCCATAAAACCACCTTCCTCCTCTGCTATCTTTATGAACAAACACATAGGTCAGTCCTCCTGATGTGCAGAAAAAAAGGAACCTGACTCATGTTATGAAGGACTACTTCTCTCGCCTCCACAGCTTCAAACAAGCACAACACGTCCTGGTCACCATGGCGACCGGGCTTTGGCATCAGCGTACAGGCATAGACTGTATATAAGAGTGGACCAACAGATCCCGTTGCTCTGGACGGAGACCAGTGAAGGCCTTTAGAAGCACTTTTCCGGTGAGCGCTGAGTGTTACTGCGCAGCCTCCAACTGAGAGAAACAACGTAAATGTGACGTGAGCAACCTGTCTGAAAGTTGGAAGTCTTCTGGTAGCTGTGCCAAGAGAAATCTCAATCATTCCCAATCTTGCAGAGAAGGCGAGCGTAGGTATATGTAAGGAGATAACATGGACGCAGTCTAATTATTGCTAACTAAAATGCTAGTTAACATAAGTAATTGAACTTAAACAGCTAATGTAAGTCCAAACTGCCTGCGAGCTTCTCCTGTACTATATGGTAATTCCTCTACTATGCGACAGTAAGTCGCGTGGTTATGACACAATCGTTAGCCTATTTTTACAAAAACGTCTACTACGGAGCCATAACGTGAGGTACAAGGTAATGGAGCCTTTTATACATTGTTGTGTTTCTTTAGAAATAAACAATGGACAAATAAAGTCTTTAAACGCTTCAGATGTAAAGTTATTCGCTGTCAAAGTGACGTCAAAATGAATGGCAGTCAATGGAACGCTAACGGGGGTGATCGCTTTGTAGCATCAAAATGGCTTGGATTCGAGCTCTGAAGCGAAGCTTACCCCCTTGCGTACAGGACCAGGAAGAGAGCAGCAGGAAGCTCTGTCGGAGATGCCAAGTCAGCTGCAGCGGTATATATTTGTTTTAATTGATTGTATGTTTTTTTTATGGTTTCTCCTCATAAAAAGAGCTTCATGTGATTGCATTAGCAGGATTAATTAGGGCACTTCATTAGTTTCTTAATTGGACACGTATAAAATGCAAAGCTGGCATTTTGTTTTATGCAACACTCTGCTTTTCATCTGAGATGCTACGGTACATCTGGAAAATACACAAAGAGCTACATTACCATCAAGAGTGCACCGGGACAGAAACGTGTCTCATTCAATTATGGCTGCAGGATGACCTCCGCCAATGAGCCACATGCTAATGAAGCAGAAAGCATCCCATTGACTGGCCATGTCAGAGGGGAATCCAATTACTCCAGAAAACAAGCCATGCCTTCAGTTATCACCCCCCCCCCCCTCCTTTTACTTCAGCTGATATCTACCTCAAATGATCTATGCTACCCTGCGGGAGCAGATGACAAACACAGAACATGTGAAACTAATAGTTTCTTGCATCCCTGACTCTGTGGGAAACTCCTATGATGGAAACAGTGTCCCTGAGTGCGTGAGCAGCACAGCAAAAAAGAATATCAGATCTGTCATGGGGAAATGTGTCTTTCTGGCATTAAGATTCGGCGAAGAACACATGGAGGCACTGATCTGACAGGTGGGATCAGATCAGCGCTGAGATACATTAACATTCCTCCGTCTTGGAGGTGTAAACGTGTCCGATGCCCCACATTAAACATCCATCCATCACGTAACAGCCAATAAATCATTAATGGAACAGATTTTGCATTTCAAGAGAGCACAATGTCGCCCAAAACTAGGCCTGCAGCGCTGCAGTTTCTGAACAGGCAAGTTTAGAGCTGCAGCTGTAAACATGTTGCAGTGTGTTCCATCTATAGGCACACAAAAAAAACAACTAAGTACTAGCTGCTGTAATTTTGACATTTGTGACACTGCAGGCAATGAGTGTAACAGTTTGCAGCTTTTCTAGCTGCTGTGAGGGTGAGAGGTTTTATATTTCTAACCTGCAAAATGTACGAGTTTTGTTGACTGGAGCATAATTGGTGGGACGGGACGGTGGTGGTCTGATTCAACTTTGTCTTTGGCTCTAAATATTTCAATTTAAAACTTGGATGCGCTAAAATAATAATAAATAATTCAAATAGTTGGTTGAGAGCAGAGTTAGATGCAAAGATCAACACCACTCTCACGTCTGTTCGCCAAATATTGAGCTAGAGCCAGCAGCTAGTTAGCTTATCTTAGCATGAAGACTGCAAGCAGAGGGTATGGAAACCTGCCTACCTGTCCCTCCAAACCTCACTAATTAACAGGTTATATCTTGCTTGTTTAACTTGTACAAAATACAGTGTAAAACAACATGTTGGGGTTTTACCGGGGGTTATGAGCCAGATTGTTTCTTGTTCAAGAGCAGTAACTTCCTGGAGACTCTGGTTGACTGGTAACCTCATGGTGATAACAAGACTCCAGGAGCATATGAGCGTGGTATCGGTTTTCTCATCTAACTCTTGGCAAGTAAACAAAAAAGCAAATCCTTTTCCCCTGAATTCTTGCTTCAATGTTAAGCCCAGTTTGTAAATGTGTAGAGAGAAAAATAAAAGAGAAATTCAGTTACAAAACCTCTCAAATGAAAAAAAGGTTAACCTCAAAAATACACACAAAAGAAAAGAGACAGGTCCTCCTTGTAGAGAATTAAACGTGAATGAAATGAAAATGAGTTTTTCAATTTGTGAGTGATTTATGAGGCACTTCCATGAAATGCCTCATATCTAAATATTTCATATATGGAAGAAAGAGAGGAAAAATGAGAGTGTTCACATGTTTCTATGCACAGGCTGTGATTCTCAAACCACCTACACGTGTGAAACCTTGATTCTAAGAGCATCCAAGCGTGAAATTGGATGCTGTACAGCACAAATGTATCTCTCCCTCCTCCTCCTGTTGACTCCATCTGTCGTTTATGTCCCTCGTTCGGTGTAAAGACAAATGTCACACTTTATGTCTCTGAAATCACTGGAATTGAGTTTTCATTTTTATGCTAAATCTAAAAAATGTGCATTTGTAGGTTGTTTAGTTCTGTACTGAATCTTAAACCTGCAATGAGGACATCTTCTGAAATGCAAGAGTTGTAGAAAAAGCTTAAATAATTGACATTTGATACAAACCATTAATATTTAGATTAATTTCCGTCCTTCCAGGCAGCAATTGCTTTTAGTTCATATCAGTATGGAATTGATTTTCTTAACAAGAAGGCACCAGTTTCCACTATAACATCAACTTACAAACACTTCAAACAATGCCTGAAATACCAAATTCATCACAAATATCGGTGCATTTATTTTAGTCAAGCCTATGTTATTATTAGGGCCCGAGCGCCAACAGCGGCGAAGGCCCTATTGAAACTGAAGGAATTATTATTTTCCCGGCAAATGAATTGGCTTTTTGAGGGGCTTAACATATTCAAAAACTCACCAAATTTGGCGGTCGCATCAAGTCTGGTGAAAATTTACGTATTTTAAGGGTTTCGGGAATATGCGCGCAAAAATGGCTCGCTAGCGCCCCCTACAATGTTAAAAGAATTGAGCCCCTGCAGTGCGTTTAACGTAGACTCACGAAACTTGGTACACATATGTATCATGTCAAGATGTACAAAAAACGTAATTGAAGCCATACCCTAAGCCCAACAGGAAGTCTGCCATTTTGATTTCAAAGTTCGAAATCAGTGCGATTTTGGCCATTTCCACATGTCGTACTTTAACGAACTCCTCCTAGAAATTTCATCCGATCAACTTCAAATTTGGTCTGTGCCATCTTAAGACATTAAAGATGAAAAGTTGTTAAAAGAAAAACTTTTCGTCATAGGGCATGGCCGTGGCGGGGCGGCCATTTTGTGCGTTTCGCCGCCGAAACAGGAAGTGGGTGTAACTCGAGTGTACATTGTCCGATTGGCTCGAAACTTTTCAGGATTCATAAGAGTCCAACCCTGAGGACTAATAAAGGCCGATATTTACTTAAAGTCATAGCGCCCCCTAGTGGCAACAGGAAGTAGGCCTAAAAGTCAAGGTGTTATACTTTAACGAACTCCTCCTAGAGATTTCATCCCATGTACTTCAAACTTGGTCTCTATCATCCCAACACCTAAAAGATGAAAAGTTATTAAAAGAAAAACTTTTCGTCTGATGGTGTGGGCGTGGCATGGCGGCCATTTTGAGTGTTGAGCGATGAACAAATAAATTGTTGTAACTTGAGTGTACGTTGTCGTATCTGCCCGAAAATTCTCAAGATTGACAAGGGTCCAGGCCTGAGGACACCTACAGGCCATATTTGACTTTTGGTCATAGCGCCCCCCGCTGGCAACAGGAAATGCGCCTTATATGACAAACATCATCCGATTTACATGAAACTTAGAATGTGTGGTCTACATGTGATAATGAGCCGGCCCCTATAATATAACCACGCCCACTTACTCAGGCCACGCCCCTTTTCATAACATTTGTACCGTTTAAGGAAGAGTCTTGTGTGAGGTGTCATTGAACTCAGCAGAGAGTTCCTTCTTCATTGGTGATCGTTTGGCCCGCCCCCTATGCTTAAGCCACGCCCCCTTTCATAACATTTGAACCATTTAAGGTAGGGTCTTGTGTGAGGTGTCATTGAACTCAGCAGAGAGTTGCTTCTTCATTGGTGATGTTTGGCCCGCCCCCTATGCTTAAGCCACACCCCCTTTCATAACATTTGAACGATTTAAGGTTGACCATTGTGTGAGGTATCAATGAAATCAGCAGAGAGTTCCTTCTTCATTGGTGATGGTTTGGCCCGCCCCCCTATGCTTAAGCCACGCCCCCTTTCATAACATTTGAACGATTTAAGGTTGACCATTGTGTGAGGTATCAGTGAACTCAGCAGAGAGTTGCTTCTTCATTGGTGATGGTTAGGCCCGCCCCCTATGGTTAAGATACGCCCCCTTTCATAACATTTGAATGATTTAAGGTTGACCATTGTGTGAGGTATCAATGAACTCAGCAGAGAGTTCCTTCTTCATTGGTGATGTTTTGCCCCGCCCCCTATGCTTAAGCCACGCCCCCTTTCATAACATTTGAACCGATTAAGGTAGACCCTTGTGTGAGGTATCATTGAACTCAGCAGAGACTTCCTTTTTAATTGGTGATGGTTGACCCGGCCCCTATAATTTAGCCACGCCCCTTTTTATAACTGGTGACCCATTTAAGGAAGAGTCTTGTGTGAGGTGTCATTGAACTCAGCAGAGAGTTGCTTCTTCATTGGTGATGGTTTGGCCCGCCCCCTATGCTTAAGCCACGCCCCCTTTCATAACATTTGAACCATCTAAGGTAGAGTCTTGTGTGAGGTATCATTGAACGCAGCAGGGAGTTCCCTTTTCATTGGTGACGATTTGCGGTGTCTGAGTGCCGCGCAAATGCACGGTCGCAAGGAGCGGCGACCGCCGGTGACCCCGACGCGCGCAGAGGAGCGAGGGCCCGTCCATCGTTGCTTGCAGCTTTAATTGCAGACTGTTTTTCCACTTCCCAAACAGGAAGCGTTTAATGCAAAAACAGCCATATTCACATTACATTTCTGCTTATTTTTTTTTTTTCTTGATTATATTTTCCAACAAAATGCTGTTTCTTGTGAATGTACACACCATCTCATAGATTTTTTTGAAAAGCTTGATATCCATCTGACACATTGAGATGTATATTTCTTTTGTCCGGTCATGCTCACTCACCTTCAGTTTGTGTTCGTGCTCTTTGTTCACTCGAGACAGCAGCTGGGCCTTGCGTCGGTTCAAGGCGTCGATGAGGGCGTCGCACTGCGCCACCAAACAGGCCTCAAACTCCACTCCGTTCTCCTGCAAGACAATAGGCAGAGGCTGAAAAGAATAACGCATCAAAACTGAAAATATATAGAAGCTTTTAATTCAAAAATACACAGTCTACTAAACCAAAAGCAGAGGAGATACTAATGAGTGATGTAGAATCACTTAGGCAGTCATTGACACCAATTTAACAGCATGATTAACACTGAAAATGTACAGAGATAAGATTTAAACTCGTGATGTTTCCTTTGAGAAGAGTTTATTTAAAAATGCATCTTCATTCACACGTCTCCTCTAGTAGTTAGCTATCATATGAGGTGGGTGGATAAAATCATCATGAAGCGTCAGCAATTATGCCTCGTAGAGTTTGCTTTCACAATTTCCACGCCTCCTCTCCTATCCTGCATCTCTCATCTTGATGGGTCTCGGTGGAGCGTCATCTGTGACGATAATCAACGATGGCTTTTGATCCCACCTTCCTCCCCTAATCGGCCTCTTAAGCTGACCACAGCTTTGTCTCCACACACAGCGGAAGGTTGTCGAGCGTTTTAATCTATTCCTGGTCAATATATTGTACTTAGACTAAGTACTGTACATGTAATACCACTGAATGTAAACACATGGACATTTCCACTCAAATCAATATCCTCGCTCAAACATTTAAAAGAACTGAAACCTGCAGCAGAGAAATGCTCCGCTGTTACTATGGCGAAGCATCCGTTTCATTAATTGTAGCTGCCTTTATGATGCCACTCTTCTTTGCATCCTGACATACTGTGTCCACATTTACATCATAAATAATCTTTAGTATAGAGCTGCAAAGATTAATCGATTAGTTGTCAACTATTAAATGAATCGCCAACTATTGTGACGGTTTGAGTCCTTTTTTATGAAAGCTTCTTCAATGTGAATATTTTCTGGTTAATTCGCTCCTCTATGACAATAAACTGAATATCTTTGAGTTGTGAACAAAACAAGCCATTGAAAACACTGACTGACATTTTTCACCATTTATTTTAACATTGTATAGACCAAACAACTAATTGATTAATGGATAAAAAATAATCGACAGATTAATTGACTATGAAAATAATTGTTAGTTGCAGCCCTATTTTAGTACCACTTTAGAGTTTATAACGCTACATGCAAAAACAACCACGATTAAATTGATCTGTTGAAAATGCAAAATAAAGTAGAGAACTTTGAACTGAAATCGATGGTAAAGTCAGATTTTAACCTAACAGCTTCACTTTAAGTGTTGCTTTAAGTCAGTGGTTCCCAACCTTTTTTCCTTTGCGCCCCCCCCCACTTATGTCTAAGAAAAGCTGAGCCCCCCCCTCCGAAACCGAAGTTGAGGTAACTTTCCCTTCCTTTTTTTTTGATACAGAGGAGTTATCAGCACTTAGTGATAGTGATAGTGATGCCGTGGCGGCAGGAAAAAACGAGGATGATAGCAGCTAGCAGCTGACTTGATGACAGCAAGGGTCCCAGGTTAAGAGGTCCCGGAGGTTTGGCCTACTAAGTAGCCTGCCTACAAGTTTAAGCGAGAACAAAAATATATAGTTTTTATACAGAATTTTGTATACATTATATATTCTAGTGTATTATCATAATTTCTTTAACATGTGCAAATATTTTTTTTTTTACCTCAACCTCAAACCAGATAAAGACTTGCGCCCCCCCTGTGATCTTTGCCGCACCCCTTAGGGGTCCCCGGACCCCAGGTTGGGAACCACTGCTTTAAGTGATGTCCTAAATAGTGTTATTTTCATATGCAGCACTACGGCTGGACAATGACTCCAAGCCAAGGATAACAAAATGTGAAACAGTGAAATAATAGGTTAAGAATTTTTGTTTCTGTCAATTACTGCAGTGACGTGCGGTGGAGGACAGGGATCACAGAGGGGGATGACAGACGGGAAACAAACTGCCAAGACAAATCAGCGTATTGCTACTGGGATGGAGGAGGCAGTGTGTAAAGCAGCAGCAGTTGCCTGCATGTGAATGTGTGTATTTAAGTACCTGGATGTGCTGCACCATGTTTCTCAGCTGAACCAGGAACTCCTTGGCCTCAGTGGCTCGGTCTGACAGGCCGTTGAGAGCCTGAGACAGCTGACCCTGTGGAGAGCACAGAGAGAGGACATTAGAGATGCAGCAGCAGCACTGCAGTTATATGGCTTTGTACTGCATTCAAATAACAACAAATCATCACTCCATTGTATATAAATAGGTGCTGAATATTCAGGACCAAAAATATTAAAGATCTTCAGTAGGACAAGACTCCAATTCGAGGATTCACTCATGCATGGATGTTTTGGGAATTCGCCCCTCTATAGGGTGCAAACTGGCAGCAATGTTACACTCTATGTGACAGCCAACAGGAAGTGCCATTCTCCATACTAGAGATATTAACAGACAAACAAACAAAGTATGACATCTGTGATCACTATACAGTATCTGAACCACACAGGACTTACTTTTTTAGGACATAATATAACTCCATGATATTTATTCAAATTATGTTATTAGGGATAGCAAGAAATGAGAATAAAGGCTGAAATGCATCGAAAAATCTCCCTTTTCATCTTTCTCTTTTCTTGTACAACTGCAACATTTTGTAATCACATATTGCACTCAGGGGCATATACTAATATTTAACCAAATAAAAAATGTAATTCTATTTTGGGGGGAAATTAAAGCTATAGTGCGTAGTTTCTGTCACCCCCATGAGGAATTCTAAGTAATGACAACAACACTGTCAGCGCGTCCACATGATACAAGCCTTACGTGATCGCGCACGTGCCCCCACCCCCTGATTTTCTGCTTTTCTGTGATAATAAACTGAATAACTCTGGAAATTGGGCTGTTTATTGGACCAGTTTAGGAAATTAATCTTAATTAAGCCAAATAATCAGCAAATGAATCAATTATGATGATAATCGTTGCAGTGCTGGTAATCGGTAGTTGCAGCCCTGGTAACATGATTTATCTCTCAACTCTCTTATCCCACATCATCATGTTCTTTAAACCATGTTGGAAAACTATATTTAATGGGACCTTTAAGACTGACAGGAAAGACACATGGAGACAGCCCAGCATGCTAATCCAAGCATCTAAAGTTATTTTAGATGCAGATTCCCAGGTCAGTATGGCCTGTTCAAGTATTAGGCATATAAACAACCTATACACAGTCATCATGCTGTGAAAATCTCCTAATTTTAAGTTTGTCAGTGTTTAAGTTTTTGATTAACTCAAAATGGTCACTTCACAAACAAAGCTGCTTTTCATCGCTGCTGAGGAACTGACATTTTGAAGAGTCAAAGTTTTCACCCCTGAGACAAAATGAACGGTCAGCCTTGTTCTCACACACAAAATGACATTTACAACTAAAACTAAGATGATTAATGTACAAATAAAGCACTTGACTGTTGCACTGTTTTATAACTGGATTATAGTCGCTGGTCATGTGGAGAAGAGCTCTGTGCACGTGACGGGAAATACCATAGCTTTGGATGTGTGCGATGACAAACAAATGCTCCTGTTTGGATAGCGCGGAAAAGAGACATTCAAAAGAGAGATTCATGTATGTGAAGCGAGGTTTGTGTGAACATGGAGGTGACGGAGCGAGAGGCCTGACCCTGTGGGAACCTCTCTTGGTTGAGTGAACAACCGTCAAGTTGGGGAGCATATTGTCTTTGTTGAGGAAAAAAAAAAAGGTATTGGGTGTATCGAGCTAAAAGAAAAAAAAAAAAATCACTTCAATCTAGGAAGAGAGCAATAAAACCTGGAACTAGCTGATACAGTGAAAACCCCTGTGAAAACAACTCTGTGTCAACACAGCTCCTGGCATCTGACGTTAGCTGGTCAAATGTGAATCTGTCTGCGGGGGCCAACAGATGACCTTTGACCCCAGCGTTTGGGAAACCATGACAGCTGCCGCTAACATGAGTCTCCTGCACCAAGGGACAGTCTGAGCCAGTAACAGCTGAGACTCAAATGTAAACTTTCCTGTAAGAAACTTCCTCTTTGTTAACTCGGGACTCTTATTTCAAAGTCTCAAGAGACCTGCATGTATGAAAACATATGAACTGTATGTTTTTTCCCATGTTAGCTTGTTTGTTTGTCACAAGGACATCTCAAAATGCTATGCACAGACGTTTGAGGACAAGTAAGCTTTTGGATGGAAGCTCATTCCCAAATGTTTTCAATTATACATTACCAACATTTTTGTTGATTAAATCAATTCAGCTCTAAAGGCAGTTACACACCAACCAGACGGCCGACCGTTGGCAGAAAATGCAGTTGGACTGATCAGTCTCCCTGAGTTGGTCAAAAAAGTGCCTCGGAACACACCAAAGCGACGAGACGTAATACGTCTCCATAACAGCAGGCAGCGCTAATCTGTATTGTCGCCCAAAAAATTAAAACCGGCAGCTGATTGGACGAACGCGTCACATGGATCTGGCTGCTGTTTCCGGATTTTGGATTTTTCGAACGGCCATTACTGGCGACTCATTCAGAATACAATCTCATATTACACTAAAACAGTTCACCGAAACGTGTTTCTGAAAACATTTTAAGCAAGAAATAGGCCATGCAGTTGCTGAATCTGTCTTCATTTCAGATCGACAAAGGTCAGTTTAAAAGATTTTCGTCAGATTTTGAGAGGCTTAGTCACGCTCATCCCGCTTGCCATTTCCGGGTGAGTTGGCGTAAATGAAGGCCGACAGCTCCTCCAACGGTCGACGGCACGGAACACACCGAACAGACTCGAGTCACTGACCTCGCCAGACTGTCCAATGGCCGATTATCGGCCCGGTGTGTAACTGCTTTAAGGGAACTTATTCCAAATCAGAGTGTAGTTAGAATCAATTATTCTAACTTTAAAGGCATGTTTTGATGAGTGAAGTTAGAGAATGTTTAGCTTTGATGGGGGTTTACACTCTCCTTCTGCTTTTAAATTATCATTAAGTAAAATTTGACATTTTGGAAAAAATATCTTCTCATGTAGCAATAACTCTCAGCAAGAAAGCAAATAAGAGTATTTCCCAAAATGTCACACTAGTCTTTTAAGGTATTTCTATTTTACCTGAGAGAATAAAAAATGTGAATGGAGGACATTTCTTGGATTGGAAGGGAAGAAACAAGTAGATCAAATCCAAAATAGTAAAAAAAAAAAAAAAAAAAAAGCAGACAATTCACATCCTTCCCTCCTGATGCATTAGGTGACTCCGGGTGAGCCTAAATTTCTGAGATGAGCGTATTTCTGAGTCTCTGAATTCATGCTACATTTTATCTTTTTGAGATCCTGCCAATCATACTCAAGTCATCCAAAACGTTCCCTCAGACTCTGGTGGTTTCATTGCAGATAAGTAAGGTCACTCACACCTGCTCTTTCAGCTTGTCCTAAATTGGAGTTCATTTTCTCTTTCAGCTTTTTCATTTTCCTCTCTGTGATACAGTGATGGACGTTGAAGGAGCTCCTGGCCTCACCCAGTTAACAGTCAGTGTGCATTCAGTGACAGAGCAGATGAAATGAAAAGCCCTTGATTGTCTGGAGGCGTTTTTCCGCAGTGTCTGTTCGAGAGCCTGCATAGCTCAGTCCTCAAAACCAGGTCAAAACGTGCCATGAAAGTAGAGGCTGTTTTATTTCTGCACAGCTTGCGGCTACTTCCTGCTTGGTAAAGACAACAGTGCCATGGACGGCAGGTCGGCATATGGAAAGACAGACTTTAGTAACAAATGGGTTGAATAGCACCATTGGACACACACCAGAGCTTCACAGTTTATGATTAGAAAGGCGTCATTTCTTTTGACACAGTTTACAGTGATAATGGGGGCAGATGCAACACTAAATTCTAGTACGTTTTGAAACATTAAGTCCTTGAATTCAGACACAGCTAGAAAAGAAACAGGTACAAAACTAAAGTTCTCATTTCTAGCCTACAACTAGACATTACGCTAAGGGACCGTTCGGTATTTATGGAATGGACCACTGGAGGAAAATAGGGGAGGGTCATGTCTTTTTATATTTTCCTGAGGGGAGGGTCATCCAACATTTTTTAGTCTGGGTGGGGGGGTCACCCAACTTTTTTTATTCATGAAAAGAGCAAAATTTCAAAGTGGCTTGTTTGGTGCATATTTATCCATGTAGCTCTGAGTCTCGGCCCCCTAGCAGATGGTCTGACCCCATACGCGGAGTTTGCTGGGGGGGGGCACTGCCCCCCTGGTGGCTCAAACAGGTAATTGCATTGTTTAAAAAATTAGTGGAATAATTACATCTGGCATGACCAGATATTAAATAAATATCTTAAATAACACAAAACAACTAAATGGTGATAGGTAATACATCAGATTTCATATACTGCTTTAGTAAAAAAAATATTACCTGGGTGATGATGGGAGCAGCAGGATGCAAAAAACGAAAGTTATTGTTGCACTAGTCTGGACATCTTGCCGTGCCAACCTTGCAATAAAGGTTTCCTAAATGCCATGTATAGTAATGTGATGTCAGCTTACTAATTGATTGCGGGTTTTGTGTAGATTTGGACTTGTATACGTTTATTCCACTTTGTTTAAACAGCGAAGTGGAGAGGCCTCGTTCACCTGTTTGGAGCTGGCTGGTGAATGTGACGCTCGTATCGGCCTTGCTGGATACACCGTGACTCTGTTTGTGTATCTACTGATCGCTGTGGATTACTTTTTATTCGTGTCAATGGATTACGGCAAAATGCGGATCTTTTTTCTCAACGTGTCTTAATGTTTTATGGTGTGACTGCGCTTGGTTTCTGCGTTTGGAGAGGCATCTCAACAGACTGTAGGTCCAACACTGATTGTTCACTGTTACATTTTAGTTGAATTTAAGCGTCTGTCTATTGCGTTCCAAAACAGCCGATAAGGGCGAATTGTTAAATTGTTACAATGTAACTTAAAAACTTTAAAAATAAACATATGTGTTTTGGAATATAATGTTCAGCTTCGGCAGCTTTACCTACGTGCTAAAATATACAATGACGAAGCCTAGTGACGAGTCCATAGCAACCAGTGTTGAATTGGTTATATCCCAGCGTCCTATGCTGGTCTCAATGTTTTATTGTTTTATTTCATATGAATACTAGTTTACTAGAGGAGGAACTTAGTATTTGAAGTAATGCAGTAATGCATGAAGTGTGCATTTAGTTTCCATGCTTATTGTTTTTCCACAACAATGTTAGTGAGTAAATCTACTGAAATGGCCACCACACCATAACAGAGGAGTGTGATGTGTAAGATGAGAATGCAGAGGTTAACTCATGTATGTCATGGCTGTAAAAATCAAATGGTATCTGTACTTCTTTGTTAAGTGCAAACTTGCACGCGAGGGGAGGGTCATTCCTTTTTTTCAAATCATTTTGGAGGGTCATAGGAAAATTATTATTGACGAGGGGAGGGTCACGTCTTTTTAGGTTAGAGGCCACAAAACTCCTCCGGTGGCCCCTTAATTAAATAACGAACAGTCCCTAAACTAGTTCTTTTTGTCAGCTGTTGCTAGCAATAGCTAATTATCTGACGATTCACTTGACTGGTAACTCAGTCTGCAACCAACTATATATTTTTTCAGCTTACTGTACTTCATCTTATTCACTTTAAAAATGAGAACCCTGTAAAAAACATGCATATACAGTATAGGATACAAAAAAAAAAGCATTTCCCGGGCAAAACATTAGCATCTTCATCTGATGATTCACGTAGAAGACATAGAAATAGAGATAAGCGTAGAGCTAATTTGCAGTAGTATTAAAGCACAGAATTATAAATAAAAATGTTACATAAACTGCAACCCTAAAAAATAATGTAGTTAGCTAATGACATGCTGTTCTTTGGCTTAGGAAATAACGCTGCAGTAGGTGTAAGTAGTAAGCTAACTAGCCGGACATGCTAACAATTGCAGCTTACATTTAAGCTGACAAACATACATAAATCTTTTTTTTGTGTTTTTGATAAGGCTAAACACAAAAGACACCACTCTCCAAACTCTATATATTATCGCTCATGCTATGCTTGGTTAGCCTAATGCTAGTTAGCCAGGCATGCTAATGTTTGCAGCCTACTTTAGAGCAGATAAACACACATTTTTTTTGTTTAATCCATTCCTTATATTCTTTCTCTTATGTTTTGGAAAGGCTAAATAAAAATCTTAGCGAAGGGTCAATTGTGGGAACCATGAAAAGATTTCCATAATTTCTAAAATGATTGAAAAACTATTAGCAATAAGATTTTGAGTTTGTGCTCAACAGTTTTCCAGTTACATTAATGCAACGCAAATTCAAGCTGGTTCAGGGACAGTTGAAATAAAAGCATTGTGCAACATTAGTGTAGAGAAGAGGATGCTGGAATGTTTGCAATGAGCTCTGGAGGATTTGTTTAGGTGGTGGGGGGTTATGGATGTCCCTGCTATCTGGGAGAGCTAATCATCTCAGTAATTAAGCCGAGTGGGAACACGTGCATGGCATGAATAATTCACAAGTGGCTCCAGGGCCATTCGGCGTGTTTCATTTTCTCTGCGCGGCCGAGCGAACTAGCCAATCTGTCAGAGGATAGCGCGTATGTCAGAGAGGCATCAGAGCCAATTTGGATTAAAGCCCCCACTAGGAAGTGGGAAGTGCAAGGAAAGGAATAGGTAGCTGTAATGTCACTGCTAAGCTTTTAAAGCTGCAGCAGAGGAAAAGCATTACTCTTCAAGGTAATTAAAAAACACACATATGTATATATATATATATATATATATATATATATATATATATATATATATATATATATATATATATATATATATATACAGTAGGCTACATGAAATGTTTCTACGGATAGATTTTGATTTCCCATAATCTACTTTCAAAAAGCTGTGTTACTTCTCAGAGAAATGTTTTAAGTGCACTGCTCTTTCTCAGAGCTTCAGGGTTAAGTACTTTCTCTGTGTTCTTTAAACAGTCTTTTTAGCCTAATTCTGTATGTGCAATACACAGTCATTTGGTTTCACACTGTAAACGGGTAAACTGAGGATGAGGACAACTTCTGTGACAGAAAACACCAAACAAACAACTTCCACTAAAGCCCTACGATGAAAGACGGTGAAAAATTAGTTTAATTTTGTACAGCTCGATCACTGATTATGTTTCCCCCTACAGTTATCACTAACCTGAGACTCTAACATGAAACGTGGTTGTTTACATGCACTGCCGCAGCCCTCGGAGAATACAGTTTGAAATATTAAGCAGGCGACTTGATGATATTTACTGTCCTGGTAACATTTCTGTTGTTAAAAATTAAGTTCTCACATCTTCCAACACGCTGGAAGAGTTAAGATTTGGCCAGATTGTTATACTCCTCCGTGTTTAACAAGATCCCATGTCCAACCCATCTTCCACAAGCAGAGCCTAAGTGGCTTGTGCATTATTCATGGCTTATATCTGCCGTCATTAAAAATGCAGAAGAAGTCGTTAACTATCCACACATTGAAACTCAGATGAAAAAAAAGTTTCCATAGTTTCTTAATGTGAGAAAAGGAGTCCTTATTTGACACATGGGACAGCGCAGCAGGAAATGGGGCAGAAGTGATCTATTCTTGTCAGCGCTGGATTTATCTGGCCAAGACGGCGTCTTCTGCAAATGATCAGGTCGCCTATATACGCCGATGATCTTGTTTAAATGTGTCAAAAAAAAGTACAGAGAAAGAGTGAAATGGAGAGGGTTGATACTGATTAACCTGTGGAAGAGGAAGGTGTTTTTTTTTAAGGTCTTGTCAGGTCATTCAGTCAAGTGTCAGATACTCTCTTCTGTCACTAAAGCCCATTTGTTGGTAATTGAGTAGTATCTTTTTAGTATCTATTTATTTTCTGGGGTAGAAACAGCACAATTCACGCCCATCTGGGAATCGTTCCCTACGAAGCCCCCCTGGTCCCACTTTGTCAAAAAAAATAATTATAACTTTCTCGTGGCCTCAAGATAGTAACTCGTGGCCTCAAGATACTATCTCGAGTTACTATCTTGAGGCCACGAGATAGTATCTTGAGGCCACGAGATAGTATCTTGAGGCCACGAGTTACTATCTTGAGGCCACGAGTTACTATCTTAAGGCCACGAGATAGTATCTTGAGGCCACGAGATAGTTATAATTAATTTTTTTTGACAAAGTGGGACCAGGGGGGCTCCGTAGTTCCCTATCTCTCTCCCCTAATTTTTGTCATCCTGTCAGCTGTCAAATAAAGGAATACAGTCTCTCTTTTTTCTTTAAAAGGTATGTTTCTGCAACGTTTTGGATTTAACATTTGAGCTTTATCATCATAAGTCAATATGTTGATTTTCCTAAGCTAAAAAAAATGGTGAAACCCTGTTTTGTGGTGCTCGAAGTTTTAGCAATAACATTTCTGGGTCAGACTTTGGGCCAACCGTTTTCATTAACTTCTCTACAAGTATGTGTGTTTTAAATTACCATGCTTGATTAGCCTCTAGTCGGGTACTGATCCTTTCTTTTACTTGGTAAAAGTCCTGCAAAATGGAGGATAAACAAGAAGTGATCACCAAACTCTATGTGCTAACAAAGGTGTAAGTTGTCTTGCCCTAAACTGGTGCAACAAAACTAACAGGCCGTCAATAAAGTGCAGTTTGTTCATGCTCAAGCAGTTCAGAGGTCTAATCAGACAATGTAAGTGAAAACACCTGCATGGATGGAATGTAGGTGTGTGTGTGTGTGTGTGTGTGTGTGTGTGTGTGTGTGTGTGTGTGTGTGTGTGTGTGTGTGTGTGTGTGTGAGAGTGTGTGTCGGAGCTTTGAGGTCTGACGCTGAACCAATTTTAAAAACGAGAGCTTAAGCAGTTCCAGACATGGATTAAATTAATATGGTTATTAATAGTCAGAGAAGTAAAACGTGCTGCTTATGTCAGGTAGTCTGTAGTATTTAAGGCAAAGTCTGACCTTACCTCATCTATTCAGTGGAAATTATGTCGATATTTGACTTTTTTGGGCTAGATTTTGATCAGTCATTGCTGTGCAGTACAAAGCAGCTGGTATGTTCATGGCAAACAGACACATCTGTGGTGAAGCTGGAAACAGGCTGGGAATGTGGGGGAAAATGAGAAGGGATGCACTATCAATTATTATAATCCAGGTGATATGTCTGACAGCTATATGTCCACCACCAATCAGCTATGAAAGCAAAAACACATGACAAGTTGCCTCAAGTTTAAGAAATGAATGGCCAAGGTGGACACCTTTGTCATTATGTAAAATCCACTTTCATGCTCACACCAGGGTCACTTTTATGAAAAAAAAACAAGAAAGCTGAAAAAAAATTGTTATTGCAAATATGATAAGTCAATATTTGGTTTAACCATCATTTAACTGTGACAGTATTCTTGCTATGGTTACCTGCAGTATTGAGGGCAGATTAGATAGGAACAATGTTTGAGGAGTCCCAATTTACACTTTTAATAGACATCTGTCAGCCAATCAGAAACAGGAGTTTTCTGTTGCCGTGGTGCATCGGGCTACATTCTTTAACTGTCCACCTGATCGTCTGAGATCTGAGATCATAAAGTCAAGTCTGTAGTTTTCCTTTGCGATATCCTGGATTTTGACCTCACTTACAGTTATTTAACTCAGCCAATAGAATGAAGCTCTGTTCTTATGAGTTCAAATCTGATTTCTGCTCTGTAAAGTCTTGGTTGTCTTCACAAGAACAGCCTGAGGATAATTATATCAGTTCCTGTCGCTGATTGATGATTATGCTGATGATATTTATGGCGATAACAATGATAAAAACAGGGTCACTGCAGGCTTTAACCTGTCCTCATCTGCTGCACAGATTTCAGGTTGAGCTCACTTTCTTATGCAACTGATGTCCTAATTTAATGTGGGCTGACTGTGTTATAGGGCAGATGTGACGAAGCATAATACATTATTCTGTTTTAAAACCCTCCTTTAAATCTGATAACTTCCTTTTGGTTTGGACTAATTTATGTACAGAAACGAAAAAGAAAAAACTTTTTTCTTTCCCAGTCGTGCCACAAAAGGGAAACTGGCACATTGGAGTTTTGAAGCATTTATCTCTCTCCAGTTACACGCCTGGAGCGTGTTGAAATATTCAGCTGGTCTGTGTTCCCACCCAGAAAAGTTATATAAAATCCCCCTCAATGCATAAGTCAATGTTTTCTGTGTGGACCAAAGATGACAAGATGACCCAGACTGGACATGAAATATTCTGTTCAAAGTATCTCGTCAAACTCGATGAGACATTCAGCATCGCTCTACCTCGCTTTCCTGCACATTCTCTGTTTCACTTCTTCTCTTCGGGCATTCTGGGTCATTGTGTTCGCTCTCATTTTCCTGTTCTTTATCTCCCTCTTTCATTAACATTTACACAGTTAATCTCTTTACATGGCAGCTCGAGGGGTAAATATCATCGCCTGTAATGGAACAGCGTCAACCTAAATGGCTTTGAGACATCCAAGCCCCCCCTCACTGTGAAATTTCATTCTCTATAGACCTCTGACCCGCCTTTGTCCTCCGTCTCATCCCCATATCAGTGAATCAGTCTGCTATCATGAACAAACGAGCAAACGCGTCTTTTATCTGCACATAATCACTTACAGCACAGACGACGTACTTAAAGATTAGAAAGATTGTCACCACACTCTAACGACTGACTCGTCCTAAACAATAAAAGACCCAGGACATATTCACTCACAAGAAAAAGCACTCAGCACAACAGTTATTACTTACTGAGTACAGCTGGCTTATAAGGCCACAAATCTATATTATAATGTATCAATTTACAGACATTATGAATATGTTTACATCCTTGTTTACTCATGAAATGTTTTCAATAAATAAATGGTATAAATCGCATATAGTACAACTGAGAATAGCAACAAAAAACAAGAACATCAAACTAAAACTTTGACCCACCCATCATCCCACAGTCCAGTCAAAAAAGTCCAGAATCCTATATTGTTCGTACTGTAATTAATCAGGACAAACATAGCAGAAACTAGCCGACATTTAGTCAAGAAAAGTGATAGAAAAGAGATATTGTTACATTTATTATCAAAGAGGTCAATGTGACACTTAATTCTGATATACTATTATTTCTAATTATATAATAATATGGGTTCAAAAATGTAATTTTTAACTATCAACAGGCACTGTCCACATATGCCTCCATATATACATCCATATATATATATATATATATATATATATATATATATATATATATATATATATATACATACTGTATATATTTTATATATACTACTCATTCTGTTGTTACATTATACACACTCACACATGCACAAACAGGACCTTATACATACACTAATGGAGAGATGTTAGAGTGAGGCCCATTAAAGGCACACTGGTCTAAACCTGCATGGTAAATCCAGACAGCTAGCTAGACTATCTGTCCAATCTGAGTTTTCTGTTGCACGACTAAAACAACTTTTGAACGTACACGTTCCACCAAAACAAGTTCCTTCCCGAGGCTATTTTGCAGAGACACCGATGATCCGTACGGCTCTTAGCACCACCCGTGACGATTGTGATTGGTTTAAAGAAATGCCAATAAACCAGAGTACTTTTTTCTCCCATCCAGGAATGCTGTGTGGACTAGCCAGACCTCCCTCCAAAGCACTGTGGAGGATGGTCTGGCAAAGCACCCTGAGCAGATGGGAGATTGGTGCCTTGTTCAAGGACACCTCAGCAGTGCCCAGGAGGTGAACTGGCACCTCTCCAGCTACCATTCCACACCCGTACTTGGTCGGTAGGGGGACTTGAACCAGCGACCCTCCGGTTCCCCAAGCCAAGTCCCTACAGGCTGAGCCACTGCTGCTGCGAAACACAAGCGCCCAACATGTTGCTCGAAACCCACAACCCTGAGACTAAGAGTCTAATGCTCTACCGACTGAGCTAGCCGGGTGTTTTAAATACTGTATATTATGGCAGCATTGATATATTTATTGGCAACTTGGGGATAGCGGACCAAACTATAAACACAACACTGACATATTATTACACATCACCAAGTCTAATATTCACTCTCCCTATTGCTCTGGTCTAGTTAACCAATTACCAAGTTAAATATCTGGCTCTTTAGCTGCTAAAAGCTCCACTATGTTCACCAGATGGTCCCTAACTATGTCTGTCTGCTGTACAGTTGCTTTATTAGAGCTGTTTTGCTGAAAACAGGGCGATCAATTAAAGCACTGACGTTGCAGAAGCCTGTGTTTGAAGCATGTGACCAGATGACAACTAGGTGTTGTAGTTTATCGGGGGACAGTTGACATGAGCAAAATTACTTTGCTCAGCCACTTCCAATCTCAGTATTTACAAATGTTTGGTTAAATCGGCAGCTGTACTATATCTCCGAGGATTTGTATTGCTAATGAATTCTACCAATTTCTGTGAGAAAGAAGCCAGATACACATTTTTTCACACTTATTTATGGTAAAGCTGTCATTCTGTATTTTGCATCTGGACTATTAGTTGCATGGCACACAGCAGGAGTGAGTGCGGATACAATGGATCCGGAGTGACAGCCAGCCTCATTACTATTAGCAGACAGGAGTTAAAAAAGGACAGAAGGACAGGGATCCCGCCACCAGTATCTGACTACCTTCCCTGCTTCCGCTGAGCTCAGGCAGAGCTGCAGGTGGCTCATTCAGACACGAATCAACTGCTGCTGACAACATCGGCCTCAAGATTGAGGCAAGTCTTTTAATATTCGTCCCAGTACCTGCTCTGCCTGTCCTCATTAGCCTGCTTTTTGGGACATCTTGGATGAGAGCTTGCAGGGTCTCTGTCTGTGTTGATATTGTGTCAGGGTGCGCATGCCCATCTGTTTACGTCAGGAGGCTTAGGATCAAACACATGCTGACCTTAAAGGGGAGCACATGTGCTCACTAGAAGTGAAAAATTCCTTAAATCACTTGCAAATTCCTGAAATGACTCACTACTACAACCTGTTTCCGCTTGCATACAGAGCTCAAAGGGAAACTTTCAGGGTTGTTGGGTTAAAATCTCCCCTGCTGCCTCTGATTTGTCTTTCCTCCTGTGGCAAGAGGGCAAATACTAATTAAGAATTTTCTGCTACAGTCTGCTACTTATTTTCTGCACACCCACGCATCTTCTTGTACTTTAATTAATCACTTTTAATTGCCACTAAACACATTGAGGAGACAGAGCTTGACGTAGATTGCATACAGGGTCCAGTGCGACCTCTTATGACACCCGTGAAGAGCTGAGAACTACTCACCATGTCCAGATTTACCAGCCCCTTTACTTTTGTTTTAATGTGATTTACAGAGATTAACACAGACATCCTGACACCACAAAAGACACCTCTGACACAAATCTGAAAAGGCAGACGAGAACTGGGTGAGTCACACTTTGTAGCTCTTGAATTTCTACTGAAATTGACTTTGGAGACATGAAATTGATTACCATCGCGGTTTAGACACGGTCACGCAGTCCAAAAGGGAGGGTTGGAGATAAAACACAGTGTTATTTATTGCCTCGGAGACCAGCGGAGAAGTTGAGAAGACGTCCAAGCAAAAAGCGGGAGTAATGATCTGTAGCCACATTCATTTAGCCACACAGTTTCTGTAGAAAGAGGAGGGGAACGGTTGTAAAGCATCTGGGATGGATTCCTCGTGGGGTCCGGTATCTTGGAGACCTCTGCTGCTCTGCACAACATCAAGAGGGATTTGGTTGCCATGGCGGCAGGTGGTTCAACTCTGTCTCCATAAAGAGAGAAATGTTTCACAAAGATAGAGAGCAGACAACATCGCGGACGATGACGGTGCAGATTAAAAACCTTGAAGAAAAATCCCAATTGGAGAATAGAAGAGATCTTATTAAATGATATCAACGAGCGTGTTCACTGCTCTGAAATGTAAATGCTGCAGGTGTAGATTTAAGATGCTGTCGCTGAGAAACAAGGTTCAAGTTTCTTAGTGTTGTACTTGTACTACTACATCAACATTGGACAGTGATTCTGAAACATGCAGCAACCCAGTCACAAGATCAAACAACCAACAGCCTTGATCGGTTTTAAGGGCAAAGCAAGATGTTAATGTGTGTGTTTATGTGCATTTGTTTCTGGTTTCTGTATATTATATTGTATTTGAGCATATGGTGAGAGCATAGATAGGCCTGTATTTGAATACTGGTTGGTTTTGTATATGGCCAGATCCAAACCTTAAAGCTGCAGTAGCCATTATTTTTATATATATATACAATGGATCAAATGAGATAATGACAGAAGCTTTTTAAAAATATCACTTTGGTTTCTTGGAAATTGTGATGTTCATTTTTTTTCTGACATTTTATAACTTAAACAATGTAGGTGCACCCCTACTTCAGACATCAAAATCTTATATTTCAGTTAATTTTACTGTAAATGAGAGTTTAACAGCCATTAACACATGATAAAATCTGGAGAGTGAGCAATCACATATCAGAGGAAGCCAGTGCCACCACTTTGGCTACATCCTTGAGTTTCAGCTAAAGATGATGTGGATTAAGCACAAGTACAAGTGACGCATGAGAATCTACAGTGAATCTGCAGGATATGAAAAACAGTTTTATCCCTAAAGAATTATGTGAGGAACACCCTGAGGCTCTGAAAGATGCCCATTCTCAACACTGCCAGCTCCGAACTCTCAGCCATCTGTTGCAGTTCTGCAGGCAGCAGCTTCAGAACACAGGTCAGAAATAAGCAGGTGCCACGATAGAAGCCAAAAAACAGGGCGACAGGCTGCATATTGGCACCAATATCTCTGGTAGCATCGATTGGTTTCTAAAAATTCTCCTTTAGCTCTTTCTTTCCAGTTTGGATCCAAGAAAGATGAAGCAGAAAAGGTAGGCAACTTCTCAAGTGATGGCAATTTGATGTGAGCGAAATGATCAACCCCCCTCAGATTTTTCTATCAACTTTACAATTGCCTTATACATCTGAGGTGACACACTATCTTCACAGCCATCTAGAAGAGATGATTGCACTGGAGGTCTGTGAAATGGCTGCTTTGGAGACATACAAGACCAATTCTGACTGTAAACGACAGCTGATCTACACCTGAAGGGAGACAAAGGTAGGTGTGTGTGTGTGTGTGTGTGTGTGTGTGTGTGTGTGTGTGTGTGTGTGAGAGAGAGAGAGAGAGTTTTTTGCGAACAAAAAAATCAATGCATTCACCATATTTTTGGTTTTCTAATGAAAACCAGGCAACACCATCACTACACACCACCCTCCCTGTGTGTATGTGTGTGTGTGTGTGTGTGTGTGTGTGTGTGTGTGTGTGTGGGTGTATGAGTGAGTATTGAAGAGCGTCTTTATCTAGCTTTACATCCTCCCTCGCCACTGGAAGCGGAGAGCGTGGAGGTGAGGGTTACAGCTGCCAAGGCGTAGATAAACTCAGCTCTGCAGCTCTCTGAAGCTTCTCCCTGCCCACCAGTCGCGTAAGGTGCATGCTATTATGACGGGCCCTAGTGCACGCTAGTAAGTAGTTATAAAACACACACACACACACACACACACACACACACACACACACACACACACACACACACACACACACACACACACAATTAGGCATTTGTTTAAAGATGTGCTCAGTCAGTCTTGACAGTTTTCGCACCTTAACTAGCTACTGTTATTGTATCGTCACTAGTGCTGCTGCAATTAGTCGACTTAGTCGTCATAATCGACCATTAAAATAAGTCGACGGTAATTTTTTTTAGTCAACGTCATCGTTTTACCATTGACTGCCTATTTATTTTTGGTCTCCGTCTCAAACGGCTCGCTGTAATTCACATCCACACCAGTCTGTGCGCTGTGCGCGCCTTGCTGGTTAATCTGCTCTCCTCTTTCTTCCCCCTCCACCCCGCCTTCACTGCTTTGATTTGAAAAATGGCGGCGGCTGGTAAAAGAGTGGTCTGTAACTTCGGCGTACGAGTTGAGCAGAGGCTGCACAGTTTGACCAGCGGGAAACGGCGCGGCCGCGGCACACCAGGCCGCCGGATGGTGTTGCTAAGAACTTGCAATGTATAACTATTATCAGACCGGCCCTCGCGGCCTCGAAACACTACCGGCCCACCGGGAAAAGTCCTGACTCCGCCTCTGAATGTAAGTATATGATTATTAATGAAACGGCGAGCAAGTCTGTACTGTTTATTAACTCTGGACAAGTACAATGACTGTCTTTGGATGTTAAACAGGCTTCTTAGACTCTGGCAGTAATGTTTTAAACCCCGCCATGCACGCAAGTGTAAACGCGAGCAGCTACACACTGGCTGCGTGGCGTGAGCGTGGCGTTTCAGTTGTGTGTCAGCTGCGTGGCTGCTGCGTGGATTTTTCTATGTCTTTACACACCAGAAACGTGTCTGACGCAGCGCTGCTGCTGCTAGCCTTATCTGTACACATGTATGTTTCTTGATTTACTGCACTCAAGCGGTATACTTCATGTTAAACATAAATATATACTGATTTGATTACAGCAAAGACGTCGGCAGTATTCACGGCAAAATAGGCTACAGAATATTTTGTTCTGTATTGACAGGTGCAATATTTGAAAATCGATAATTATTTATAATTTTTTTTAATTACATTTATATCTGCATTTATGTCATTTTTTTATTTGGTAACATTTAAGTTATTTATATTGTTTATGGCACCAGTGACATTTTATGTTTTGGCCCTTCAGTTGAGTTCGAAATAACAAACACTTGATTTTTTTTCACTTGATTTTTTTTTTAAATTAGTCATTAAGATTAGTCGACTAATCGAAAAATTAGTCGAAAGATTAATCGTTAGAAAATTAGTCGTTAGTGGCAGCATTAATCATCACATGATCAAATGGAGACTTGACATTAGACAATGTCTACATACCTATTACACACAAAAAATGTGTATGAAAATAATAAATTATTCATCTCAGGGGTGCAAAATTGTCAACTTCTAGCAAAAATAGCCATTTCCAAAAAAAATTATTTGTGTGATTTCTTTAGATCTGATGAGTTTTTTTTTTTTTTAAGTGACTTGACCAGATCTCTCCCTTACTTTTGTAGCAGTAATTACATTCATTCTATGGTGAGATTTTTTGTTGCTAAATTCGACTGTAAATCAAAATTTTAAAGCTGATATCTAATCTGAGTCAGTCTCACTCCTGCCCAAAACCTCTCCTGCCAAAACATGGAGGGCCCACTCTGTCTATGGGGCCCCAGTGAAACCGCACTGCCTGCACTATCTACATTTACGCCCCTGCCGCCCACAACAACTCAGCTTCCAAAATAGTATCTCTTTTCCACACTAAATGCCTGCATGTGCTTCACTGCTGGCTCTTATTAAAGCATTGCTCCAATATTAGCCGTGCCAAATGATCTGTGGGGCGCCTGTTGAGCTGTCAAAGCACAGAGGGGAGTGGAACACATATATATAGAGTGAAGGAATCTGCTATGGAAGCTCGGGAGACAAATGGCTAAGAGCTGAAATCATGCCAGAATCACTGTGCAACTTAAGTTCATCATTTAAAGGAGAAAAAACAGATGTAATAGAAGCAGTTTCCTGTTGATAAAGGAGGCCTGCTCCTGGTTGTCCAATCGTGAACAGAATTTCAAATAGAGAGCTGCGTCCTGACAGCTTTGCGCACTAAAGACAGCAGAGTTCTCAGTTTGGAGACGTGCGCATTTCATGAAGCTGGCTGAAATGTGATCTGGAGGTGTGTCGGGGAGGTAAATTCATCCACTTCCTACATTGTGCATTGTTAAACATTCATTTAAATCCAATGTGACAGAATACATTCCCACAGCTCTGTATATCTACTGGATGCTAAGCGGAACTGACAAGATAGCGCAAATGATTTCCAAGGCAGACTTGTTGCTCAGCTCAGAGGATGATTGTGAATAAACACACATAGCCTACACAGAAAAGACGCACTTGTAAACAGCAAATACAGATTTTGCAGCTTGATATTCTCTTTACGCACGTACCTTGTGCAGTTTCCACATTGCGCCCAAAGCTTTTACTTCATGTGTGCCGTGTTTGCCTTCTTCCAAACACTGATAACACACAGGCATCTTACACTGTACACAGTACATGCTTAGATTCTCCAGTTCGTGCTCTGTGCAAGTGGATATTTTGCGCGGACTCGTGCGGCGACTTATCCGCCCCTGCGCTGGCGGCACCAGGCGATGCTTGGCGAGGGGACCACGGGGAGGATGGCACCGGAGGCGGCACGGGTCGCAGTAGAAGACGTCGCACTGCTCGCACATCACGGTGGCCTCCTTCGGACTCTTCTCGCAGAGCTGGCACTTGAGAGCGGCCGCTTTGCTCTGCTGATACCTGTCTACAACCCCCTCCAGCACCCGGTTCTTGGGGAATCCGCGGAGCCCCCGCTCGTCCAGGATTAGGCTGCGGTGACACTGCGGGCAAGTGATGCAGGAGTTGCGGGGGATCGGGGGTAAAGAGCTGGGCTGCGGTAACAGGTGCTGCGCAGGAGGCTGGGGGACAGACGGGGGAAAAACCCGCACCCCGTTTGGTGATTTTTGGCAAGGGGTTGTCGGAGTGCTGATGAAGCCACCATAGGAACCGTATCCACTGTCCGCCTCACTGTACAAACTCATTTTATCTAAATCCAGGTAATCATAGTCAGAGACGCCGGATCCGGAGGCTCGGCTGCTCTGTGGGGACTCAGCGTCCGGGGTCTGCACAAGAATATTCCGAGCACACGCCAGGCAAATGTTGTGTGAGCACGGCAGTATGATGGGCTCCCGGAAAAAAGAGCCACAAACAGGGCATTTTAACTCTTCCTCCATTTCATCCATGGCTGCTTCTGTGGGGTGAGAGATTCCTCGGGGGCGTGTGAACACAAACAGGAGAAGTTAACAACAGAGTCTCAGCTGATTAAGTCTGCTGCTCTGTTTGTGCGTAAACGGAGCTCCAGTCGCGTCCTACTGGCAATACTGCAAGTGCAACCTTGACCAGAGGAAAGGCATCAGCACCGAGGAGGCAGGCTAACCGATACGACACACTCTTCACCAATAGGCAACCAGCATCAGCTCAGACTGGGTTACTATTGGACAACCAGTGGATTCCAAACAACCATTGGATAAGTCAACTGTCAGTGTGGAGAGAGGCTCCGCTAATGAGCTTTACAGCGAGATATAACAACAGATACTAGTGTCTTAGACATTACTGAACATGTAGGCTACCAACCTAATTGTTAAGGGGATTATAAGGAAAACAATGAGAGGCCATCCTTTCAATACAGAACAATACATTACAATGTGATCATCATGCAGATATAATAGATCATGTATATGTAAACCAAAGAAAATACTGTGTATTGTTTTAGAAGATGCTCTCTTAAGTCGATTAGTCTATTAAACAGCAACAGTACAACAATGTAAACATATTCAATTAGCCTACAAGTCCTGCATTCAAACTGTTACTAATGCAAAAGTACTGAAGTATTATCAGCAAGTATGAAAAGTAATAGTACTCATGATTTCAGATTGTTATATGATTTATATATTAGGCTACATTATTATTATTACACAAGCTTAAAACCCAGCAATACATCTTCAAATCTTATACATTAAAGTCCTAAAGTACCTTGTTGTATTGTTATATATCATCATGTACTGTACTGTCTGTGGCACACTGTATGATTGATAATTAATACATGTGTTTGTATGCAGCTGTTGTCAGTGCTTCTTGCCCCAGACAAATTTCCTACGGGACAATAAAGTTCTAAATTGTTATTAATCTTCTGTCAACAAACTAATTGATTAACTGACTAAGCATTTCAGCATTGTACAGCTGTTAAATGAATATAGTGGTGTAAAAAGTACAATATTTCCCTCTGAAATGTAGTGGAGTATTGTAAAGTAAGGTACCAATACTCAAAACTTAGTTATTTTCCACATCTGATTTGACTGACAGAAACAGGACAGACTATCTAAAGATTCCTTAAGCCAGGATCTGCATAATAGAAGTCTGTGCAGCTTTGCATAGCGGCTGCACAGTATAAACTTGCAGGATTTGGGTTGTTTGTTATTTGAAAAGCTTCTCCTCTCAGCTGCTGAGGGAGCAAAGATCATTCCTGGGGATTAAAAACATGGAAACTGACACCTTATGAGATAAGATAAAGCAGCAGCTCTCAAAGGAGTTTTTTCTTTCAGTATCCAGAGCCTCTCCAAATACCAAATACCAAGACATCTCTGAGACATCCATGGCAACGTGAGCTCCATAGTTTCAGTCTTCAGCGAGGCTGTTGATAGGGAAAGAAATGAAATAATCCCATTTTACGGACTGCTTTCTCAGACCCACAGAGGGCAATGTGAGGCCACTGTGATTACATTTGCATATTTTGTAAAGCAGTTTGAGAATGAGAAGAGCATTAATATAGACGTCTTTGTCTAATAAAAGTAATGTGTCCAATGCATCAGATTGTAGGCTGTTTGATTAACATATCAAAGCGGAAAAGGGAAAATCTCATTGAGATGCGTAATAATGTTGATTCAAAGCAAATGTACTTAAGGAAGTAAAAAAATAATATGTCAACGAGTTGATATTTATTCATAGAATGATTGTCATGTACACATACATATTTTGACTGTCATTGAATATAATAATCTATAAACTCAAATGGTGCTCCTGATTTTCTATTTTGTAACACTATAGGTGTTTAATTTCTATCCTTTAGCCTTTTGTGCTGATAATGCTTTTGCTCATAATTCTCTTATAATTTGGGAAAATATACAACAAATGGCAAGTTTATCCATGTAAATATTTTTATTTTATTTAACCAAACACAACATGGATCTGAACCAATTTTTTGTAACAAGACCATCAGCTATTTTTGGATGTGTGCTTGCTGACGCCTCTGGCATGATGACATTGTTTTCTGTGTAATCTCCTCAGTTTGGGGCCACACTGCATCTTTCCTGTTTGCCGCCTTCGAGTAGAAAAGTGGCCAATTCTCCTGAATGTCTATTTCATCTTTTAATCTCTCTGTGTCAGTGCCAACTCTCTCCTGCTGCCAGGACAGACACACCATGCAGCTCTGAGAGACAATCTTCACAGATTTATTTTGACTTTTCAGTGATCACATCCCAGAATGCTCCTAAAGTCTGTGATTAAGTGCTTTTTTGGTGACCTTGTGTGCACGAACACAGAGGAGGCATCATGAGGACAGATGTAAAAAAATAAATAAAATAAAGCAAACCTGCTGATTAACTGACTTGTTAATCACAACAGTAAACACACACAAAATCGAATTAAAGGAAAGATGACATTTTTGCCACGTTAATGGACTATACTTTTAGGATTGTTTTTTATACAGCCTAATAAAATAACTGTTGCTAAGCCTGTCACATACTGTAATGCAGTTTACAATGATAATGCTGGCAGATTTACCACTACAAATTCTTATTAATTTTTGAAACAATGGGTCCTTGATTTCAGACAGAGGTAAGCCTATGCAAAAGCAGGCTTCTCATTTCTAGACAGTTGTAGCTGGCTAGCTAGCTAATAAAGACTTCTTGAAAAGCTCCTAAATGCATCACAAACCCTTCAATACCTGGATCTCTTGCACACCAGAGAAAAAAAAGCCCCACTGTTAGTTAAAGCAGTATTCAACCCACAGTTCAATTGTCACGTAATTTATTGGAGTCTTCCCCTCCATCGATAAGGGATAAAGTCTCCTTTGTGTGTTGCACTGAGTCTATTAACTTTATCAACACGGTAGTCTCCCACGGCAGCCCCAGAGGCATCAAGCAGTCTGTGCAAAGAAGTACACAGACTGCAGGAGCTTTACGGCACACAGTCAAGCTAGATGGCAATCTCTATGGGACGCAGTGGTGGTATTGTCAAGATATGAATAGGAAGTGTTTTTGTTACTGAGCTCTGGCTTAAGAAAAGTTGTGTTTGTTTTTTTTTGAGTTAAATATAAAGAAGAAGAAAGAATTGCTTTTATTTTCCAATTGTAGTAAATGAGAACTGTCAGCATTATCCTGGTAATATTTGTAGTTTTGCAAAAAAGATTTTTATGTCCAATGTTGTTCTCACTTTCTGCAATATCTGAGCATGGCAACTACAGAATGGGTAAAGATTGTGGTAATGGCAAATGAACAAGCCCTCCAAATCCAACAACAAAATATATTGTTTGTTCATGTCCTCTAGAATGACACATACAGTATGTGTTAGTGTTTTCTGATCTGATGCCCCTATTATTAAGATGACATCATTTGTCTGTGCTTTCCAAAGCCTTACGTACGTAACTTAATTTACGTAACCAACTAACTTATTTTAACCCACAAAGTTTTTTTGCTGCCTAATCAAGTAGTTTTGTTTGAATTTACAACGTTAACCAGGTGTTTAAAACTGACATGTTGGGGATTAGAACAGGGCGTCAAATGACTCAAGAAAAGCTTAAATTGCGTTGACATGACACACAAAATAGTGTGAGTGCTGTTTATACAGCATCATATTAATTGTGACCAATAGTGGTCTTTGTCACTTGGACATAAACATTTGTCTTTTGGGGCACTTGTTGAAACGACTGATGCTGTCATTCTTCTTAGGACAGTTTCCAAATGAAATAAGATTGAGGTTTGGCTTAGCAAAAGTTAAGATTTCTGAACGATCATGGTTACAGTTAAGAAAAAACACAAATGGTAGTTGCAGTTTTGTGGTCTCCTACATGTCGGACTTGCTACAGTACACACAAATCCACCACCCCAACCTACACAACTTTCAGTAGTTCCTTAGTTTGGCCTAAACGTTGGCATTTGGCGTAAATCACGATGTGCAGAATTGCCCAATATGGAAATAATCCCCAGGGATATTGGGCTATTTATGCAGTGCATTTGCAGCTGACAAAGTTCATGGCTTTATCTAACCTTCAGAATGTACTGAATCAAACTTATGAAAGTGCTGCCTAAACATCACTTGCACACTTACCTCCAGTAACCTTTCCTTATGCAACAGTTCTCACATTATCACCATCTGCTATTATGGTTCTCTGTAGCAGAACAGGCAACTTGGCTGACAAAAGCCCAAAGTCACTCTGCTGACTTCCTGACATCTCAGGGCAAAAGCAGCATCTTCGACAACTTCAAATTAACTCATGTTAATGGATTCAGCACCATCTGTGCCCTTCAGTCACCTGAAAAATCATTTTCCTGATGCAATATTTGTAAATTAGGCCTTCAGGGAAAAACCTCGTGCCTCGTGTTTCTGATTATTATTTCCAAACTCAATATGCTACAGAATTAATGACGGTAAACACAACTTTGAGATGTTTTTTTTTCTTCCTGTGATTATTAAAGTGTAATTTTGGTCTCAAGATTGATATTTATCCTGAAGAAAAAGTGGGAAAGTAAGGAGAGTGAATATAAAACACAAACACGGCCTAAAGGAAAAATTCAAAGTTACACAGGCCACGTGGGCGTTTTGCATTAGGCCAACAGTCTGACCTTAATTCAAGAAGAATATCACATATAATAGAAACATTTCACAGCTTGTTGGGTGTATTAGTTAAGAAAAGTTGGCAAACATCAGTGGAGTGTCAGTTACAATTTTTAGATAGATATTTCAGATTTTTCCTTTTGATCACAAGTATTCAACCTTTTCTCTTCACTGCTCTGATGCAAATAAAACAGAAATAAAATCAGGGATCATACACTATAGATTTACATTTTTTGTTTTGGAGAATGCACAGAACAAATTTGTATTGCTCAATGCCAAGACGTGCAGAATTACTGACATCAGGGAATGATTGATCCAGTGAAAGGGAAATTGCGTTTGTTTATCTTCTTGCATGCTGAGTTTAAATATTGCAGTTCTGTGCAGGGAATCAGCACAAGAGGAATGCCATAATGATATGTTTCTTAGCCACTGACTTGGATTGGCGCGTTGCCTCTCAGTGCCATGTTGTTAGTGAAGATACGACGGCCAAAGCAGCTGAAACTGCAACTGAAATGCATTTAAGTGCTCCATTGTGTGCTGAGTGGTTCTTTCTCTGCATACTGCCTTTCTATAAGAGGGGCCAGGGTCAGAGTGATTGTGAATTTCCACAAAACAAGCAAGCGACAATGCACTGCTGCATCGCTAATGGAGAGCAACATTAACAAAAGTGCAACTGTCATTTTACTGTATGTGTGGGCTAAGTAAAGAGACATGTGATCAGAAAAAGGCCTCCACGTGCAGCATCACTTTTCCTCTCTCACGTTGAAACCGTGCAGGCTCTGCAGGGAATCTGTGCTGCAATTAATAGCCTAATGATTTTTTATCCTAAGTAGGATGGGGATTTGCTACTAAAACCTAGCTCTCCTGTTGCACAGGGACTTGTCTAATGTTCTCCTAACCCAAAGAAACCTGAGGATTGAGCACAAAATGTAGAATATTGATTATTTTCATTCTCTAAACATGCAATCGGTCAAATGTACGTGTTTTTAAGCTTCTGTGGGCTAAAGCATACAAATTATGTGACATGTAGTTTGAAATTAGTTGAGCCACGCTGTAATCAATGTGTCTTTGGGGATCATTTAATTGAATAATATAGTTGTGTAGTTTAACAAGGCTTCAGTGCAGCGTGTATAACTCTTCTTATTGACCAAATGCACCTTCTCCCTTCTCCTCCAAGGACTTACTCTAACTCTCAGTAACCCAGAAATGTCAAGGAAATTAAGAGTTATAGTGTTGGGCAATGTACAAATGGATTCCCAAATGGATAACTTATTGTTTCCCTCTTCTCTTTCCAGTTGCAATGTGCTTCACACAAGCCTTTATCCATACATTCAGCCCCTCTCCCAACCCCCACCCAGCATCCAGCAGGGACTCCCCGCTAATGGACTCAGCTCTAGTTACTACAGGCTTTGTTACTAGCCCAAGGACTCCTCTGTTTACCTCCGATTTAGCAAAAACAGAACAGGTGCTGAAAAATGGAGCACAAGAATACAAAGAAACACAGCTGTGTGATGTTAGAGCAAATGCAAGAGTTTATTCTCCATGAGGAGAAAGATGCCAGGTAACTAGAGGAGACGCTGTATGCTGCTTTTACAGACAGTGTTTTAAAAAAGAAAGAAAATTCTGGTCCAATGAAAGTTTGATGGCGATATCATCAGTGTACATAAAGCATGGGAAGTGTATTGGGAGTTGTGAAAAACGGAAGAACAGCCCTCATGCTACAGCCTGAAGCCCAACACTTAAACCCATTAAACACCTTTATCAAATATGAAGAGCCATTTACAGCAGCTGGTGAAATATCACTCCCCTGTATCTCCACACTGTATAACCTCAGGGATTAGAACTCATAAACTAGTGATAATATTTCAAATCTCAGAGTGATGGAGGAAGTCGCTTTACTGTTTAGAGAAAAAAAAGGTATTGAACACGTAATGTAATATAAAGTCCAAACTGTGCTGTAATACCTTGCAATCTGTGTTGCTAGATTTTTACTTTTAAAAGGAAAATTCTGGTATTTTTCCTCACTGAGGAGGAAACTTCTATATGTTTTCCACAGATCCCAGATGTATTACTGCAACAAATTCATGGCTCCAAACAATATTGTCATGCTGGACACTTTTCTGTTTCATTGCCCCAAAAACAACCTGAAGAAAGGCCATTAAGGCCGACTGGACCAAACATTCAGTTATTTTTAGGAGAAACAAAAGCGATTACAACAAACAATTACAGCATGCTTTTCAGGATAGGTAAAGCTGTCATCAATAGCATCTGAAGGTTTTGACCGTTTCTCTTGAGACCCAAAAGTATACAGTCAGCATTTTAGTGAAAATAGAAAATAATTACAAATTGTCTGCAATATCATGCTCCTAACATAGTGTAGATTTGTTTATTTGCTCACTCCATCCTCCCTTTTCCTTGTTTCTTTGTTTGCCCCATCTTCCTTCCATCTTTTCTTTCAAAGCCAGACACACCCAGGTCTCATGGTTAACCTCTCCTTTCTGCCATTGAGAGTTGACCTCCCACAGACACTAGATGAGGACAGGGAGGTTGGCTTGGCGACCATTGATCCACTCGTTTGCTTACTTATGCCTCCCCCACCTGCAGCAGCAGCCCCCCCGGGGAGCAATAAGAGGCTCAGTGGTGACCACCAGCTCCAACAGCAAAGGACATTAGAAAGTCAGGTCTGGGCATTCGCCTTGCTGAATAAATTAGGTGAAGGTTCGTGATTGTATGGTTGAATTTATATTTTTCTTGGAAAGCAGTATGTCTCGTGGGAAGCAAAACTCATTTGGTTTATGTAAATGCCCACATAAAAACCTCTTGGAGTGCATAAAGATATGTTTGATATATTTATCTTTACATTTAGTGCCATTTTATTCATTCATTACCAATATTGCCTGCTACTGACGTAAGCGGCTTTTGCAAATCTGTTGCCAAGAACAACAGTCTCAATGATACCGTGAGCATGACCAAGGTAGACAAATACTGGAATGTTCCTTTAACACACTGAGCTACACAGGCCAAGTTTACCTTTTAAACACAAGGTGCTATTCCTGGCCATTTTGAGAGGCAAAGTGTACAAAAACAGAAACTTAAATGGGCCAAAGGCAGCTGGAAAACCTCTCTGTTAATGCACTTCCAACTACAACACAGACCATCACTGAAAGCTTTAAAATGTCATCGTACAGTGGTCTTCCCTGAACTTATATTAGAACCCTCACACACAACTGCAGGGAGACACTGGAGAACAAGAAATAACAAGTGTATTCCTCTAATGGCTGTGGATGGGGGTTTATTTTCAATGGAAGAAAACTATTGTCATTCATATAACTGTTTACTTTATTTTGATTTAAAGTTATTTTATACTCAGCTTCTTGTCTTTATTGAGACAGAAAAGTGTAAAGGAAATGTTCATTTATAAAGTCCATGCTTACTTGCGCGCATAAATACCTAGATAGTATATATGTATATGTACATTGTCCTTCAGCATCAAAAAGCACAGTGATTTGGCAAATGCTACCTTGACAACACAGTCCATCATGGTTTTAAGTTGATATTCAAAACATTTACAGTTAAGGTTTGTGTGTCTGTGATGAGAACTAAGATTGCAGCAGATTGCAGCAAAGGGAGAAAAGAGAAAAATGACAGACTGCAGCAGCTTCATGTTGGCTTTCATGTTGGCTTTGGCTCAACCATTGCTTGCTTTTTGTTGTACTGAATAAGGGTGAAGTATAGATTGCAGGGAGACGCTGCATGTCCAGTATAAAGAAAAGAGTAGAAGTATTAAACCAACACAGTGTATGTTTCTTACGTTGTGATAATAATATTAAGACTCCTAAGGCTGAGAAATTATTGAACATTGTTTAAAAACTACAGCACTGCCCACAATCTTCAGTGAATTCCTACAAACATACTTACTCGTGCTCCAAAACTGTAACTGGTTAAGCAGACCAGAGTATAATTAACGTTTCCTTTTCAAGAAAATGGTATTTCAGGCTGTCTGAAAAAATCATGGCCCTGCATCAAATTTTCTTGCACACTGGGTCACCGTAGAGTAGCACATTTTATTTACAATAGGAGCATCACATAGGGCACAAAATAATCATCCCCAAACAAATGACTTTTGTGTTGGCGACATTTGAAATTTTTGTTATTTGGAGCAGACAAATGAAAGTACACACACACAAACACCCACACATACACACACTTGTGTGAGACGGGGTACCTCAGGCTGGGTTTAAACCCGTGTCTCAACATCACTGGTCGGTGTCCTTTACCACTGGTCCATCTCCAGCACCAGCATCTTCACCAACCTGCAGAGAAAGATTCACACTGAAACATGTTCCCACCGACAAACTGGCAAAGTCTAATTCTTCTCTGTGTGAAACGCAGTTCACCTCACAGACTCCTGACAGAAAGTTGTGAGTTAAATGCCACCTGCATTGTTTGTTTTTCTTCTGTCAACTCTCAGAGGACTGTTACATAAAGGTTAGATCATGAGGTCATGTCTGATTTAATCCATTTTAATGAAAGTGAAAGTTTCAAGGTGGCTTTGATACTATTTAGTACATCTTAAATGGATTGTTATCCTTTAAAAAACCCTTAAACCATGCAGATAATCCATTAAAATACTCTTACCAGTAAAGATATGATTGTCATTTTGAATTTTGAATTGAAAGCGGTAAACCTGAATATAATGCATAAATGTATCCCTTAATTAACCTCAAATTGACAAACTCAAACGCTCCTGAGTCCTGATAACTCAGCTGGTTGTTGGAATCTCACCTAAGATTTCCTTCGGTTTCAGAAACTTATTCACAAAAGCGTGAAAAGAAGCCTGTCTTGAGCTAAGATCAGAGTTAACGAAAGAAAGGTGTGTCTATGGTCTAAAGTCATCCCTTGGTTGGTATCTGTAAGCAGCAGCCTTTGTATCTCCTTTTGTTAGAATGGGGCATTACTTTTATTTAGCTTATTGTATGCTATGTATCTACCAAAACAATAGATATAGTGCACTACAGTGAGGAAAACGGTCTTGTCTGTTTTGGTTTTCATAAATTATTCCTGAATCTTTATACACAAGCTCAGAATTAATTTGGAAGCTGATTGGCTCATTTCAAAGCGTCAAAGTCTATATTTTGTGGGATTATTTGAAAATTCTTTGGGGGGGAAATATATGTGCAATTTTCTTCCACAAAGCCAGTGTCTGAAGAAGTGGGTGGACATGTTTCCGGCAGAAAAAGGGCTCTTAACCGCTGCACCACAGACTGTAGCTTTGATCGTTCAATGAGGCATCTTCATAAATCAGTGAATTACTTAATGTGAATGCATTTGGCATCTTCACAGCAACGTTAACGCTCAGAATACTAAGAGGTACGTTATTAAAAGAGAAACCTTTTACGTCACATGCGAAAGACGAGTCTGTTTCATGTTTATTTTTGTAAAGGGATAGGATCTACTCATGTACTTTGCTCCGGGCAGGAAGCTTGTTACGTAAATATATATTTTAAGGGTTTTGATGAGTGTGTGTCGGTGTGGGTGTCTGTCCGTGAATGATACGCCATTGTGTGCCTCCCACCTCTTGCTATTCAGGCAGTTTCCTCGCATTCTTTTTGTCCTGTCCTCCCACAGCTTCCGATAATCCTTCCTGCCTCTCAGACACCAGTAGCGCCCTGTGTGAGCATCATTTGAAACATGAATGATTTTACTTACATGGGCATTGAGAAATCTTAGCAACAAGGGAATCCACCTTATGTAAACGTCTCCTGTTATGGATGAATATGAGCAGGATTGAGACCTGCAGGGTGTACAAACAGCGTAGGTTGTTGCGTCTGTGTTTACCAAACAGTGAGAGCATAGAGAAATCTGAAAAAGCACTATTTTTAATGGTGCTACTCAGATCCTTTACTGAAAGGGATAGTTTAGATCTTTTGAAGTGGGGTTGTATGAGGTATATATTCATAGTCAGTGTATTAGCGATAGTAGATGACGGTCGGAACACCCCCAGTTTAGAGAAACAAACCAGAGTACTGACACGGAAGCTTAAAGGAGTGGTTCAGAATTTTGGACATAGGAACTCATTTCCAAGTTAGCCAGTGTGTTATTTATCAGTGGAGACCGTTTTCAGCACTTTTCATCCAGTCCTTCCAGTTGCAGAGTTCACTGGTGCTAGGCTAGCGCAAGTCAACAGTATCTGCTAGCCTGCCATTAAAAGCAGTCTTACCCACTCCACAGCACACCCGAGGCAAATAAAGTATAACGCCAGACTATCGATGTAAATGTCTGTGTTGATAGAATAATGTTAGAAATAAAACTACCCTTGCATCTCAAAGATCGCATTACATTTTGAGGGACTAGTTTCTCAGCAGCGGCGGAATTTTACTTAGCTCCGGTTAGTAATACTGCACCGAAAAGTAAACAGAGAAGCGCACTACAGTCAGGACACCTAGTAGTAGCCTAGTACATTGGTATTGAAGCATTGGATTGGAAACTAAGGACTAGGCAACATGGTGATTCAGTGCACATTTAGAAATTGTAAAAATAAACCAAACAGATGGGCACCACAAAATTTACATTAGGAGATCCAGAAAGGAACCAACTGTGGCTTCTTGCTGCTGGCTTGGACATCAAGGCGGAGACTCTACTCAAGTGGCAAATGTGTAGTGATCAGAGTAGACCAGACGACTTTGAAAAACCCCGCAATCTAAAGGACCACAAGTCACTGACAACGAATGCGGTTCCATCCGTCTTTCCAGATGCACCAATAGCTACTGATGAACAGGTAATAACTTTTGGTAGGCTACTCTAGCTAATAAAGCTAGCCCCTTTCATAACGTTAGCCTAGCTGCTACTGATAGATTGAGACTGACAACGTTAGTGGAGATAACGTTACAGTTCAATGCATTGTGGAGAGTGACAACGTTAGCTACACTCTTGGTAGATACCTGGCTGGGCTAACCGCTAACTTTAGGTAATTGCTGACAGAAAAGTCATGTAAGCTCGGACAGTTTACATGCAAATTGCAGCGGCAGGTAAATAAACTTGTGTGATTGTCATGGAAACCGGCTTTCTCAGTAGCCTAGGTAATATCACTCTGCCGCTGCTGTAGCCTATGCTACCAACTACAGGGAACAAAGTATAACTATTGCAATGCGATGCAAGGGTAGTTTTATTTCTAACATTATTCTATCAACACAGACATTTACATCGATAGTCTGGCGTTATCATTTATTTGCCTCGGGTGTGCTGTGCAGTGGGTCAGACTGTTTTTAGTAACAGATACTGTTGACTTGCGCTAGCCTAGCACCAGCGAACTCTGCAACTGGAAGGACTGGATGAAAAGTGTTGAAAACGGTCTCCACTGATAAATTACACACTGGCTGCTCTGAACCACCCCTTTAACAATGTAATGCTGTGGACGGGGGCAGCAGCTAAACGTATTTTAGCCACCTAAAAAAGGACCACCTAAAAAAATAATCCACCGCTTTATCTTGCCTTCAGGCAGCCCTTTCCTTTGGCACTACATTTTCTCAACCGTAGAACGTCCGTATTTCTACGCATACGCACAACCGTGCTGCACACTGTATTACGCCGCAGATCAGCGGTTTGGGTCAGACTCTATGCGGTTTAAAGAATAAACAAATACAAGAATATAAAAATTAGTGATTAGGACAGGGACGACGAAATGCCGTTCACTGTGGAGACAAGAGATGCCTTTATGAGCCAGAGTGTACAGAAGAACTTTTGCAGAGGAAGACTAAATGGGTGTAGGAATACTTCAAAATAATCCGAACTATCGGTTTAAGCTTTAACTTTATTTCCCTCTGAAATGTAGTAGAAATAGTAGCATCAAATGAAAGTGCAATTACTATTATTGAGTATATGTATTTCATATTTTCCACCATTGATTACTCCTGATATATGAACTTTGAAGTCACTGCACTGCAGGATCTGGAAGATATCATCCAAGAATTCAATTTTGCTCAAGGAAAGCAGAGCCTGTGCACAGAGATCCAGGTATGACCAATCAACTAACATGACAGACTTTAGGAGCAGAAATGTAATTAAATCAATAGACTAGAAGCCAGTCGAACTCATGCACCTCGGCCTTTGTGCTGGTGTACACACACATTACAGTAATCCTTCGCAGACACAAAGCAGAATCTTTTTGTAACCTAATTTTGAAGGAGACTGAGTTTGTCAGCTCCATTATGTCTCGACAGATCAAACAGTCTTCTGTGTGTTTCAGATGTCTCGCCATTAAATATGCCATTAGCAGCAAATGAGATACCAGAAGATGTCATTTGTTTCGCTGTTTATTAGTGTCGCACACGTTTAACAACCTCTCGCCTTCACCTTCAGATCTGCACAGAGGAGTGCCAGCGTTAATGTGAGCATGTGTGCACGTTAATGGCCTCTTGTTAATGCATTTGAACTGAAGGTTAAGCGACAGCAGGGAGCTGTGTTCCTTAATATTTGGATGAGGGTGAATCATCTGCATTGAGTCACAAAACAGAGCGTTTTTGTTGTAGTCATTGCTGCTTATAAATTAGATTTAAAATTAGTTATTTTATGTTTCCTCTGGGGATCACAGAGTATTCAGGTAAAATCAGGTTTTTACTAAAATATGAGGCTGTGAAGTGGTGGGGAGAGTTGAAGCACAGTACATTCACAATAAACCCTACTGTGTATGCGCTGAACTCTACTGTGTATGCCAGAAAGCAGCGGGGGAGTGGTGATGTTTTTATCATGTTTTTTTTTTTTAAATGGTTCTTGTTTCTTGTTCTGTGCAATCCTTTGAGAGAAGCAAAATGTTGTTTTAGACAGAAAGAGAATACAAAATATCAAAAGACTAAGAGTCTACAGCTGTGCTTGCAGCTCTGTGAGGCTATACATAGACACAGTGGTGCTTTGAGCTAAATGCTAACAGCAGCATGCTAACATGCTCACAGCGGCATCGCTCATATGCTGATGTTTAGCCGGTAATATTTACCAGGTTCAACATTTTGCGTGTTGGCATTTGCTAATTAGCACTAAGTGATGGGAATGCCATGTAGCTTTACAGGTATTTGGTCATAAACCAAAGTATTGGACAAATTACATTTTTGGCTAGTGGCGCTAGAGAAAAGAGTAAGGGATCACCAAAGTTATAACAATCCACCCTGAGGAGGACATGAATGTTGGTACCAAATTGAATGCCAATCTATCTAATAGTTGTTATAAGATATTTGGACCAAAGTGCAGACCATCCCTTCAATCATAACACTTGCGTGGCTAAAGTGGCTACAGTTTCTACAATGTCCATGGATGTAACCACCCCTTTAATTGTAAGCTGAGAGTCTGCACTTGTTTCATTCTAAAATTATTGTGCAGGCGTACAGAGCCAACGCAATAAATATGTCAGTTTTGATTGCATGGGGATGCTCTGACAGCTTCTATAGCACAGTGGGGGTTTCTCATTCTTTATGCACAAACTTAATAATATGAACTTACTGTGGGTTGTAAACACAAACTGGCTTGTATTCGTACAAACAACAATGCCATCGCTAATTTGGCTGTTTGTACAGAATATGTTGATTTTTCCTTCATGCTGCAGAGTTTGTTAAAAACTACACTGTCCACTTCCTAACCTGTTTATCATAACGAGCTGAGCCGATTCTTAGCTGCACTTTTGGTTTTTCTCCAGCGTGGAAGTCAAGGAATTGAAAATGTTGAGCAATGGGTTGGACTGTTTAGAATAAAGTCTTTTGTTCCAAATGAATCCAGGCCTTCTTCCGCACATGCAAATCCAATTAGAGCAACCAGAGGTTGGCTTCCCCTGCTGCTGCCTGACACATTTACAGAGCCTTATAAAGAGGCATCCCAGGCAGCACACTATTAACCACAAACGCTCCTGAACTAATCGACAGCATGCAAAACCCCAGTGAACCTGTCCCTGATGCTTTGCACAAACCAAACAGAATATGCAAACAAATGCAATTGTATGTTCTCCATTAAATGAATAGACACCACTGCAGATTTTCACAAGTGCTCATATTATGCTTTTTGGCTTTTTCCCTTTCCTTTATTGTGTTATATATCTTTTTTGTGCACGTTATAGGTTTACAAAGTGAAAAAGCCCAAAGTCCACCCCAAAGGGACTTACCATCTCCAACAGAAAACACTGTTTACAAACTCACTTTGTAACACACGTTATAATGCTCGCCTAGCTGCTAGCATGGCACGCCCTCATACTCTGCTTCTGACTGGCTAGTAGTCCTTACCTAGCTACTGTGCATGTGCGACTCCCAACAAAGATGGAACAGAAGTGAGATGTCTCACTCTGTAGCTAAAACAGAGAGCTCAACACACAGGGGGAAAAGAGGAGCTGCAGCAATGTGCAGTACAACAAATATATGGTGTTTTTTGAAAATTAAACCATGTAAACCTATACTGGAACAACCTCTAAATACAATTATGAACCTGAAAATGAGCATAATATGAGCACTTTAAAGTCCGCAAACTCACAGTCTACACACAGTAAAATAAAACAAACAAGCAGAGCAACAGATGAAGTCATTATCATTTAAATATCGCTGACCTCTTGTCCTCCCCTGCTAGACATGTCTGTAAGGTGTTCTTCAGCACTGCGTGGGCTCTGTGTCCCCTAACTATAGCAGAAACATAATTGCAGAGAGACATTAAGGAGGTCTTATTTTAAAAGTCTGCTAAATGGAAAGAACTGGGAAAATTAAGCCGGCATCAAAAATCGCCTAGAAAAGCGAAGGATCACAGATGATTCAAGCTGTCAAACATAATGGAATAAAAGTTCAGTCAGTCCAAAGAACCCTTGATGAATTAATCTTGAGTCACTGATACATTTCATTACTTTTGAAGCAGTAATTTATGCCCTTCCACGGCCATAGTGGAAGTCATAGTGTCATTAAAGATTAGGACTCTTAAATCTGAAAACTGTTTCTCCCATGATGAATCAAGGTGTCGGATCGTAAGCTGAGCTCAGCAGAAACTGCCGTGCTTCCCCGGCCCAGTGACCCACTGTCCGACTGATCCAGTTTCAACCACACCTCCTCCTCTTATGTCACTCAATGCATCACCCCTTCCTTTCCTCTCCCTTGCACGCCACACTGCGACACAGCAGAAACCTCAGAGCACTGCAGTGACAAGGTGGGAGAATCACTGGACTCAGAGACACACACACACACACACACACACACACACACACACACACACACAAAGAGCAACACAAAACCACTATTTATATAATGATTAATGACCTAAATGACTATGTATGGAAAATGCACACGCAAGAGCCTTGAACAGACAAAAACAAAAGTGCAAACAGCCTAAAGGAGATTCAATAACGTGAGAAAATGCTTCATAAGCCAACCATTGCATGTAACTTGTATTTTCCACCATGAGACAGATGCATCAAATACTGTTGGGGAGGATTAAACTAAACCCTATTAAGGAAATCAAATTTAACACTGACCTATGCTCAGCTGTGGCTTTCTCAGCTAATATTACTGTAGCCAAAATGATGTGTGAGTAGGTGATGGATTTCTCCATCCTTGTCTCTGCCTGGGTTTCTGGCAGTGTAATATAATTTTTTTCCACATATTGCACTGGAGCGTTCACCATTTTGTACGGTTCTTTAGCTCCTGAATTTATGATCGTACATCACATTTAGGAACAGTTTCCTTACTGTTCAGGATTGGGTTGCACCAGCTATTTGTAAATCCATCCTTACGTTTGTGTGTCAAGTCGTTTCCTAAGTTCTTGTAACTACTATTTAACTTCAAACAATTATTTTACTAAATTGGGTTGCACCATTAAAACTTAAGGTATGTTTTAACTAGTAAAGACTTTGGGGTTGATAGCACAACGATAATTCTCATCCATTTTTTAAGACATTTTGCAGTTGGAAAAATGTGATTAACTGTCACAAATCAGACACTTAACTTCTTAATTAAACATGTACATATTTGCTGCATTTGAGAGCATTTTTTAGGAGTGTTGGCATTGATGAATTCTACATTTTGCTGCATCTGAGCAAAGATTGTTTTTCAGAGAAATGTTTGGTAATTAGTTGTCTCTATCTTAGTGCCTATCTGAGGAGCATAATTAATGCATACGATCAGGAAACAAACTATTTATCATCCAGTGTGCAACACATCGAAATGTGGCATATGGGTTCAATCTAAAATCGTCCCCTCAGGTGACTCCGACATGAAAACTAATGACAACCCAGTGGCACCTTTAAGAGGGCTGAGGGAGGAGAGAGACTCATTAATCAATGGCCAGAGGGTTCAAGAGCTTGACATTCTGACGCTTCTGCAGGCTGCCGAGCTGAAGACTGCAGATACTGTTTGTACTGACTTCACAAATGAGAAAAGGCATTTTGTTACAGAATCCCTAATGTGATTTGGGGATGCCGAGTGATTTATAGTCTTTTAGGAGACGAGGGGGAGGCAATTACTGTAGTTTGCCTTTTACACTAGAGACAAAACTCATAACAGTGTAATGTAAAAGGAGAGAAGATTGGTAGAAAGCAATAAAATACTAAATATTTCTGTTAAGATCAACTTTTTTCATCCTTACACCGAGGCTCCCATTTTACACATGGCTCACTAATGGTACAGTGCATAAATGTGTTACCGCAACTGCTGGTGTGTAACCACGCTGCCTGAAGCTTGTAATGTGTGAGCAGTTGGCAGCGAATCCCTCCGGAGAGTGTGAACCACAGGAAGTCCTCATTGTAAGAATAAGTAAGATGTATGTGAGGAAAAAGGGGGGGAAATGAAATCTCACAGGTAATGAGGATTGCTCCAGTGGCTCCAGATGTTGATGGGAATCCTGGAACAGCTGGTATTTAGCTGTAATTGCCACTCTTGGCTTTTCTGCTCCTCAGGTGCGTCTGGTGTTGTTCATCGCTCCACTGGGAAACATCTTGTCTGTGTCACTCAGCTTCCTCACCTGATTCTGCTGGCACAACACCATTTTAAAGAGAAGGGATCATACATTGAGTTCATAGCTTTTACACTGAAAACAACTGCCGGCTGCTGGGGGAAACGAGGTTGACGAGAGCATCTTATCGCTTGGTTACCACAAAAAAGGCAAGCAAAGAACATTAAACTGTACAGGATTTGAGAAAGTGAGATAACTACAGTATGTGTGTCTGAGGGAGATATTTCGGGACAGAAGAAGTGGAAAACCCAGAGAAAGTGATTGTAAAGTGTTGTGTTGTGCAGCCACTGTTGGAGAGACTCCGCTATGATTGGAGTACATGCTCCACCTCCTCACTCCCACGCTGTACCACTTCTCACTCATCACTCTTGAAATTTCCATCAGCTGTCACGTGGATAATAACAGTCTCTGAGAGCTGTATGACAATAAAGCAGTACATCGAACGAGAACTGCCCACTGATGGCCTTCACATTCACGCAGAGATACAGCTGTAGGCCTACTGTGAGTAAGTGTGTTGGGTCTCTCAGCTGTGGTGACGTAAGTTACCTTGAAAAAATTGAAAAAGAAAATATGACAGAATGAAAAGATGTATGGCTTCAGAAAAACTAACATTTACACCTGCTTGTGCTGCAAAGAGGGTAGTTTTTATGGGCACTTAAGTTACTTCTTTTACATTCAACATTTTACATCACATTCAGATTACATGTTGAAGTGTTTGGCTGCTTCTTTCAGCTCATTGTTTTGGATTCACGGCCTGCAACTTTACTATTTTTGGTTTGCAATAGAAACGTTACAATTGGCCAAATAAAATCAGTGAATGCCGCTTTAATAAAGGTAAGTCTCACTTTCAGGCACTTACAGTGTCGCAAATTAACTCCCCTACAGTATATAAATGTGCACATCATCCTCGTTAGAGAGCTGAATCCTTTTACATAAAGTATCAATAATTCAACATCCAGGTTTCCCACAGTGAATAGGTCACATCAGCTGATCATACTCTTATGCAACCCATATGAATACACAACACTAAATAATTTTTTCACTTGGTAGAGACCCATATATGATATTGCTTTAAAGGCAAATCAATACTACTTCTTTAAAGAGCACAAAAGCCCTGCTGTACTGCTCTGTGCTCTGTTTGGGGGTGAGACTTTCAAGCATTCTGGCTCACAGCTTAATCAGGGAAGTCACCACAGGTGTGTTGCCAAAGACCTCCAATAGAAAACACCTGCTGTGGCATTGATGAGGTGCAACAATCTACACAAACCCTTGCTATACTTGTGCTTCTACAGTAATTACCCTGATGGATTTTATTTTGCAGTCATTAAGTGGACATTGGATTTAAGTCACTGGACTCATTTCTTGGACTTATTCTACTGAACATCTTGTGTTGGATTTGCTATATTAGTATTGGGCCAACTGTAGTGTAATCCTATTGTTATATATTGCAATTCCGTTGTTATATTTTCTACCTCCAGCTGTCCGAGGAGAAGGGGATCTTTATTTAAATTTTCTCTCCTGAAGTTTCTACAATTATCTTCCTTCTGTGCTAAGAGTTTTGTCTTTTTAGGAGAACTTTAGTGGAATTGTTTTTGTTGTGAGGTTGTTGAGGTTCAACGTTCATTCTTGACCTTGGCAACAGCAGTTGACAAAAATGGACCCCAAGGGTTGCACCAGCTGTTTTTAAATCCATTAAAGTCCTTCCTAAACCTACTTACTACAAGCTAGTTTCAAACTAGTAATTTGCTGAATTGGGTTGCACCATTAAAACCTAACCTAACCTATTTCTTCGCAAAGACATAAAGAATGTGTAAATAGGTTGCTACAAAACATTTGTAGTTCTGCAATACAGCAGCAATACAATATGTAAACGGTAAATCCTTGTAGCACTGTGAGCTGTGACAGAAACTTTAAATATAACAATTTTAAGGGCATTTATATTAAACTTACTTGCCAATTTAAATGACAAATTTGTTAGCAAGCTAACACTTCTTTTATCAGCTGGTTAGTTAGCTACGTAGCAGTTGGAACTAATTTCTACTTTAAAAAGTTTGTGTGGGCAACCCGTTTAAATTTAGTGGTGTGAGGATCTCCACTCCATAAACGCTTGGGTAATAACTAGGCTAAGTTTGAACTGAAGCACAGCTGGTGCAACCTGCTCCTGGAATGTCAAATTAGTGAATATAACATGCTATCTACATCAGCACCTGGATTTTAACAGTGTCATGGTTGTACTCTTTCTTCTAAGCACACTGGAAACTGAGGTTCAAAGTTCAGTCTTGACCTTAGAAGCAGCAGCTGACAATACAAGGTCCATATAGTGGGTTAAGTAATGTGTAAACTCATGCTCACAGAAAAATTGTTAAACATTACTGTCTATAACTGGCATCCGCAGGCTGCACTGAACCAGGACAGTAACCACGGCAACAATCAGCCTCTGGCCAGCCATCAACAGTTTAATCAGCAGCAAATTAAATGTAAAATTAGAAAAATCCTCCACAGCCAAGTGCATGTTTGTTGGTGGAAGCAACATCTTATCACAACAGATAAACTCTTAACAAAGCCCACATGAAGGCACCATCAGTGAGATAAGTCAAGGTATTACCAACGTAAAGTTAATGCAGGACTGTGAATTTCATGGCAATAAATGCAATGGTTATCAAGATTTTTTTTCTTTGGACTCAAGTGTTGGGCGACAGATCGACCAATGAACATCTAACTATAAAATTGAGGACCCTCTGTGTGTGTGTGTATGTGTGTGTGTGTGTGTGTGTGTGTGTGTATATGTCTTTCAAGTATCTCAAGAAGCGATCTACTTCACACTTGGCTTCCTGGGTACCCAGCGAACTTGGGGTTTGGAATTTGGAGCAGTTTTGGACAGCGTTGGATATTGGATATTAGCCTAATAAACTGTAAATAAAACTAAACGCTGCCATAACGCTTGCTCTTCTGTGTCTACCCTTCACAGTAAAAGCCCAGCTTAAATTCAGTCAGATCATTACGCTAAGAGGTCCCCCAAAAACCAGAAACCAGGCCCCCCACATATAGCGCTCAGCCATTTTTGCTGATCGGTTCTCATAACGAGACGGATAGGTGGCGCATGGCGCACCGCCATGAGTCCATGAGGCAAATGTCTGCAATAACTCCACATTTTAATTGTAATAAAGTAAAGTAGAGTAAAATCTGAATCTGCAAAGTAACCAGTAACATTTCTTCGTCGTCGTAAATGTAGTAGTACAATGTTTTCCTCTGAAGTAGAAGTACACAGTAAGTCAGTAGTATACAATGGGGTTGCATATTAAGTGCTTTGAGGTCTTTAAGTAATTTTGGGGTTAAAATGGTTCTGGAGAAAGCTACGAGCAGCAATACCCAAGGCCAAGTAATCGGCACTAGTAGCTACAAAAGAGAGAAAATGCCAGTTTTCCTGCCTCCATCCAGCAGCAGCCCAAGCCCTGTAACTGAGTTTGAAAGAACAACACAAAACAGCACTACAACTCCCCAATCTGCCACTTATTTTCCTCACTGCCACATTAAGGTGAAGGAGGAGAGCAGATGACTGCCAAGCAGGAAGGAGATTCATTTTGCTCTGTAAGTGGAGCAGAGCTGATGGCTGGAGAAAGGGTGCGAGGGTAGGGGCACAAAAGGATGTCATCTGGAGGGTATTTTTAGAGTGTGAGGTGCACTGATAACTGGCTCCCACTGCAATCTGCCTGCAGGTTCCCAGCAATAATAACTGCTCTCATTCTGCAGATTCACTCAGACTGAAACCTTCTCATGCAGGGAAACACAGGCAGGACTGATTGACACTCTCACTCTCTTACACACATACTGTCTAGCACAAAAATATTGAAGTTTAATAAGTGACAGAACTAAGTGAGCACAAAAAAACAAACGTTATGCTGTCAATCTGCAGGTCAAGATTTGAGAGTGAAGGACAGATTTGTAGGTTCAGAACATGTTGTGTTGTGGGAGTAAGATGTTGTCCCGTTCTGTGCTCAGATTGAAATCTGCTGCCAGTATTTTCTCCAAAAAAGACCCTAAGATACCCTGAGACCTCCCACGGAAGAAGCGTATTGAGGATTCCAGTCAGTTTTAGTTTCAGCCACCAGTTATGTGCATGATCTTTTGTAGGGTGTCTGGGATCACCCTCAGGGACATGTCTTTGCTTTTTCCCAGTAAATGACTAATTCTACTTCTTTGGAACTCTAAAATTATTCTAATAAAACTATGATCAAAACATTTATTTGGTTGAACGTCTACAACTGGTAGACATTTGCAACCAATGAGAGGTGTTGCAAGTATAAATGGTTTTGTTTAAAGGGGTCACAAGCCAGAAAGATTGGGAACAACTGGGTTAAAGGATAGGTTATGATTCACATACCATGCTATGAAGGTTGAAAGGGTTGCTGTGGTCATTCTTCCATTGTAGCCACCAAGCGATCCCTCTCTCCCTAAAAAATGGAGGACAAAATTCACAGTCATCAAAATGCATTCAAACCTAACATGAGACTCCAACAAGCTAACTCAGACTGCTGTATTAAGATAGAAATAACAAACAAAAATGACCTTTCCTTTAAGATCTTGTATAGTCTATCTGGTAGTGATGCACCGATGTGAAAATTTGGGCCGATACCGATAACCGATATTAATATTGCTGTTATGGCCGATACTGATATTTACCGATGTCGATATCTCTGTATAGAAAACAAATTTTTATGACAATCAAATAAAGAACTATTTTCCAAAACGCATTTTTTTTTTAATTTTGTGATTTATTTTCCGAAATGACTGATATTGGGCACCTTTACCTGTGTGCAAAATATGACTGTCATCAGATTTTCAGAAGAAAAAAATCATATTTATATAATTATATATAATTTGACATCGAACCGATACTGATGTGTTAAAAAAATGACCATATCGGCCGAAATTATATCGGCGGCCGATATATCATGCACCACTACTATCTGGTAAAAGCACAACTAGAACCAAAACAGCTCCTTCACAGCTCCTTCACATTTTAAGAGTACAAGTGGTTCAGGCATCCAGAAATGTGACAGGAAATGAATGGATCGAAGTAAGAGGACAACAGGACATTTCAAAATCTGGCAGTGAGGTTTTTTTCTTAACAGTTGAAATGAAACAAAAACAAATGAAAATGAAAATGCTGAATGAAAAAACTGAAAATATCGCTTGACATTACTTAGAAGGCAGGGTCTTAACAGGATTGCACTTCACCTCTGGGTCAAATCTAATGGATTTAACTCTGCTCTCAGTGGGTTTTTGCATCATATGCAGATGGAAAATGCAAAACACTTTGATCATGCAACTTTGAAGATATTGAACAAAGAACACAGTTCCTTTTGGATCAAAACATTGAGTATTTGCTATCAGAATTCATCAGGTGCATGAAGTGATTAATATGCACTTCGAAACATTGACTTACGGATCAAGTTTCTCAAGCTTCTCAAGTGTAGATTTGGTGCTTTTCTCGGTTTCATTGTGACCTCAATATCTTTAGGTTTTGGACTGTTGATTGGATTAAAATAAAAGACATTTAAAGAACCTCAGAACTTGTAACATTTTTTTTTGTTCCAGACATATTCTTGTTTCTCACCTATACTATATATACACTTTCACTACAGCATGTTAGGTGAATATATGTGGATATATACAGTCTAATCCATGGTCCACAACATTTATTTAACAGCTTTAGCGACTAGTTACTTTGCAGATTTAGATTATTATTTAAAAGATTAAATCAACTAATATAATAACAACAACAAAAACTAAAACTAGAATACAATAACATAATGTACAAATCGGCCACATATTGAGTTACTTTACTTTTGGCACTTTAAGTTTATAATGCTGATACTTTTGTACTTTTACGAGTTTTAATTTTTAGACTACTCTTCCATCACTGTCCACATAGAAATCATAGCTACCTCCTTTCTGAGTTATTTTAGAGACAATAACACCACCTGCTGGTCATAAACGTTTACAATAAATGAGAAATTAAATAAAGTAATGTTACTTCTTATTTAAAAGACTTGACAAGCTACTTTACTTTACTTTACTGCCTTTGGTTCGTTGTAGACGTCTGCTGTTATCTACTTGCACTCCTTTATGCTAACATTTGCATTGCTAACGTTGCTTTCTTTGCTGTTTTACGACTAAGCAAACAACACCTGATGACTGCTCATTTTATCTGTATTTTTCTATAGATAGTTTCAGACTTTGGCATGACATGGATGTATAGAACACACGCACACCACCCACCTCTCGGACGTTCGGGCGCACAACCAACGGAAGTGAGCGGGTTGTCTCAAACAGATCAGACACGACATGGCGTGTTTGCTAGCCAGCAGTAGTAACATAGGCTCAACAATGTTTTCTTTAACACGACAAACAAATCAACGCTCATGGATATGCTGCTTGTTTCTGGTGATTTATTTAACGTCGCTACCAGTTTCGGCAAAGCGGGATGGCCTCAGAGAAGTGACCGACGGGACCTGGGAGGAAATCCTGACAGGAGAATGGATGATTGAATTGTCAGTGCCTTGCTAACAGCTACTGCTAACAGCTAACCGGCTAGCTAGCTTGTCAGTTAACTTAGCTAGCTAGCTAGCTAGCTATTTTGAGCTCATAGAAACGGGGCATGGTTTCCTGTGTCATATGCAAGCCTAAATGTTCTGTCTTATCTGATTATTATTGTAACTGTCTCCATTTAGTCCTGACAAGTTGCTAAAGTGTCTTTAACTAACGTAATTAAGCTAACAACTGCAATCTTTATTTAACGTTAGCTAACCAGCTTACCATAGTTGAATGCCAGCCAGTAGGCTATGTAACACGCAAATAAAGTACTCAATCAGGTCAACAGTACATTTCAGTTTGTATTCAGTGATGATCTACCGTTAAACTTTGATGCAAGTGATTGTGCAGTTTATCAGAGGCTTTAATTGTGAAACTTGATACCCCTTCAGCTACGCACCCTGGTGTCCAGCATGCCAGCAGCTCCAGCCGGCGTGGAAGGAGTTTGCGGACTGGGGAGAGGACATGGGGGTCAACATAGCCAAGGTGGACGTCACAGAACAACCCGGTAGGCTTGAATGACCTTTGCCAGCTGACAGCTCTTTGTGACTCCTACATGCATAACAAAACAGAGCTGTCAAGCCAGTGCAGCATTTCCTAAATAGCAGGACCAAATAGTTGAAACATCTAAACAGCAGTCAGTTAAGGTTGAGGCAAAGGTATTCCTTGTAAATAACATACAACTGGATAATATAGGTGGTGTTTCTAGTACTTGGTCCACTCAATTATTGTTGATGATCAGCATAGACAGAAATATTATAAACACCTCTCTGTATTTGGCAACATAATTCAACAGCACTACAAACTACAGCCTCCAAAATGACCTGAAAGTTGAGTCAACACCTAAACTAATAGTGTCAGTAAAAACAATCGTTCTAGAAAATCTACAGAGAGACTAAATATATAAAATGAATCAGTCAGGAAAGTCCAGCAAATTGAATGCCTAACTATTCAAGTTTCTAAGTTCTCCATCACACAGTTTCAAACATCCAATATTGCCATATAACAGTACTGCTCATTGATTTTACAACATTGTCCACATTGATCTAAAAACAACTATCAAGGACAGTTACCACTGACTTGATAGTATGGCAAAATGTCAACATAATATATGTATAATCTCACAGTATATAATGTCAGTATGGGTCAGGTGTTACTGGCCATTTCATGTGAGTTTTGCCGGCAACATAAGGCCACTAATTGAGGTACAAAGACGCCAGATAGTTGGTACCAGATGTGTAGATGCATCACTTTCCATCACTGCAAAATTATGTGATTCATTTGACAAGTTGAATCGTCTAAAAATTCCTGCCAGCATGCATGTTCATAGAAAACTGCATTAGTAAAAAAGGAACACATGCACACTCTCAAAATACTGGTTATTTATAACACAACAAATTACAACCTGAAAAATGTTCTGTATGAGCTTTAACAATGTGGTAGTAAACTAAGGGATTCTTTATTTCACTGTATTATGTGTTAATGTTTTACCCAGCTCTGTATGAAATTGAAGTAATCATGTTAGCAAGTGGTGCAGTGGAGCTGCTATCGAACATTAATTTAGCCCCTCTGTTAAGTCTGAAATTCCTTTCAGTTTAGTAATGAGTCAAACTGTTCCTTCCTGCTCACTGACAGTACTGTTTCTTCTCTCTGTAAGGTCTGAGTGGGCGATTCATCATTACTTCACTTCCTACTATTTACCAGTAAGTTGAGTTCTAAGTTCTTCTGCGGTTGTTATTGCTTCCTCTTGATTGTGGCTGCTTGTGATGTGTGTTATGCTAACGTGCATTCATCTTGAAAGAATATAACCTAGTGGCTTTAACTAAGTTTAGTATCTCATGTACTTTCAGCTCATCAGATCTCTGTTCTTCTTCTATAATGTCACATTAACATTTTGAAAAGACTATATCTCGGTGTTTGCATAATTTGCTTTAATATAATCATCAGTAAGGGGGGAAAAACATGTAACATTTTTTTTCTCATAAATACAGTATGTGTTTCTGAAATGTGCATGGATTTAAACCATTGAATCACTTTTCACTTTTAGTCAGTTCCACCAAGAGCCTTTACATCAAATGTTGCATTGGCAGAGTTTTATTTTTGATTGTTAAAGTAAGTTTTGGTCTTAAAAATGCATATTCAAGTCAAAACCCCCACATTATCAAGTGTCAGATTGGGGCGATATACTGTGCAAAATGCACAGGTGTTCTCTAATTCATATAATGCTTTTTTGCAGATAAAAATTGCAGATATTTTTGCAGTTATACCACTGGCCTGTCTCCCATTTGCTGTATTATTTTTTTAGGCTGCCATTCAAAATTAACTGTCACTGTCAGCATCACAGCAGCTAAATGCATCATTTTTTTGTCAGTCCATGAGATTTTTATCACAGAAAATGTGGGTCAAAACACTGCACTGTTCCTACAACGTTTTTATCTGTGTGTCAGCTGTAAGGACGGCGTCTTCAGGAAGTACCAGGGAGCTCGCACTAAAGACGACTTCCTCAGCTTTGTCGATGAGCAGAAATGGAGAGCAGTCGAGCCAATTTCCTCTTGGTTCGGGCCATCTTCATTTCTGTGAGTATTTACGGCTTTACACAATCATGATCATGATAAAGTGTGAGGATGTGGTTACATAGGGCTGATTTTTCATTTCCCTACAAACATGATGGCATATATTATACATCAATACCAAAATATGCTGTTGTGGTTATCGTAAAATGTATTTTAATTTAGATTATCGCCCAGCCCTAAGGATACACGCAGCGATAACAAAACAACTGGAATTTGGCATCACAGTGGCTATCCAGTGCTTTGTATCATTGCTGTACCTCTTTTGTTAAAATATCAGTAAAACAACATCAGATACCCATTAGCTTTATTCTAAGTCTCTTTTCTTGGTTTAAATTAAGAACCACAAACACCCCCTCCCGTCCCCTATTTGTTATTTTTTATGTTCAGGCTTTGTAGTGATGTTACAGTTTGACAAATCCGTCTTAAATCATACTGTCGTTTGCTCTTTTGGCAGAATGAATTCAATGTCTGCTTTGTTCAAGCTCTCCATGTTTATCCGGGTAAGTGAGGATTTCACTCTTTGGTAGTGCTGTAGGTGTTGTATATATGAAGGTGTTTATTTCATTTCCCACAATCTATTCAAAGAAGAATGTGCTGCTCAGTGTGAAATTGAAAGAGGGGAACCAGGCTCTTTTTACGTGGAAAACATATTGGGTGTAAAATCAAACAAACGACAAATCCAGTTGCACACACGGCTGACACAGTAGACACAGAAACCTACCTCTTCGGGTAGATTATAACTTATTTCCATTATTAAAGGATAAGGATGGCATTATTTTTTTCTTTTTTTTTTCTTTTATTGTCAACAAATCCCATCTCGATACTTTGACTTCCCCTGCCTGTCTGTGGCTCTCAGCACCAAGCCCATGAAAACCTAAGTCTTTAAAAACCTGTTCATAAGTAAAAAGTAAATAGTTTTTCTTAGCAAACATTACTCAAAACGGGAGATAATTATTGGGGACTATTTTCAGCTGCAGATGAATACGCATTTGGTGCTCTAGTTAGTATTTCTGGCAGCTGGATAGTGGATGTAAGATTGAGTCAAAGTACACTACAGTGCCCATGTTCTTCACAATGACTTATGATATAATGACTGACACAATGACTTATTGATGTATTTTGTAGTATATTTTTGCTATCGACATTGACGTCCATTTACAGCCTCAAGTAAAAATGTGTTTGTGTTTTCCAGCGTTGTCATAACTACATGACAGAGCAGCTGGGGATTCCTGTTTGGGGGTCTTATGTTATCTTTGGCTTGGCCACCCTGTTCTCTGGCCTTGCATTGGGACTGGTGAGTACTTGTGCAGCACTTCTTTATGATTTTTAATAACCGTGAAGCTATAGTGAACGCTCTGACAAGAAGAAATGCATGCATTGCCAGTGAATTAATGGTTATTGTTTTGTCTTTGCAGTTACTGGTGTTCATCGCAGATTTTGCCTTCCCCTCACGACGCTTCTCTTCTTCAGATTACTACCAGAGTGAGTTTGATATGAGATCATACTAAATGCCGCTTTCCCTATACGATTATCTTATATACATAAATGACAGAAACCGTAGCACAGATAGATTACAAATGTACTGGTAATCTGGTTTTGTTTGTAACTTGGCTGTTGTTCAAAATGTTATCCTGCAGAAAAACAGACCATGGAGCAGGCGAGGTTAATCCAACGGCAAGAGGACGAACATGAGGCTGACGGCGAGGAAGACGACGACGAAGAGGAAGAAGACGACGATCAGGATGACGTCTGGAGGAGAAGGAGGAGAGGGTCCCCAGAGGGCCGCCCAGAACCTAGGGGACAGGGTTTCTCTGATGAAGCTCTGAGGAAGAGGGTGGTGGCCAACCGCGAGGAGGAGGACGACGATGAGGAGGACACCTAGAGAGTCCCACGGTTCCTACTCCTTTTTAGAGAAGAGCGTCATGGCGTCGGCAGAGTCGGAGGAGCTTTGGTCCCGAGCTGCAGTGTTTACAGCTAACCTCCCCTTCTCCTCCTCCTCCTCCTCCTCCTCCTCCTCCGGGCCCCCAGAAACACCTCGCTTCTATTCTTCTCCCTCCCTTGTTTTTTAACGGGAGCGCTTGAGACTCTCTCCGTCTGAGCAGCAGGCTCCACCTGGAAAAAAAAAAGCTAAAACACTGCTGACACCTGTTTCCACTTGTGGAGACAAATGGCCTGGCTGAGGTTTAGGTATGAAGTGCAGTAGAGCTGGATTTTGCAACATTGTTTATGCTATGCATCGTTTTTTTTAAAGTGTGTTTATTTGAGAATCATTATACCAAGCTTACGTTTGAAGTTTCTTTAGCTAAATTTTATTACTACTCAGCTTATGTACATACCGTATGTATTTTACAAACCCTGATGGTTTGACCCAATCAAATCTCATTCCTCATTTTAGTGTACTATGGAGGAAAGGTGGGGAAAAAGAAATGGCTCCAAAGTGTTAAAATCCTGAAGATTTCACGCCTAGTTGATTTGGCGTCAACCGTGGTTATCGTGGCAACAACAAGCTCACTTCTTGTTCCATCACTTCCTGTAATATTTAAAACCAGTCTCCTGATAAAAAAAAAATGAGGGTTGTCTTGTTTTGTAGACATATTTTCCCTGAAATAGCTGTCAGTGCTAACCTCGACAAATACATCCCGTTTCCTGTAACGCCTTCACAATAAAGCCACCCCTTGTTTCACCAGTTGAATGCTTTTAATGTGAAGCAGCAGCAGTAGGAAATGTTTTTGATGCTAGAAGCAACTTACTACACCTCTGGTACTGTGTTAGGAGAATCAAGAGTGAACAGAGAGGCTGATATCAATAAATGCAATTTAAAACCAGTACGGAAATGGCGGACTACTCCACAAACAATGGAAACTATAGAGAGCATGCATGATATGAGGAAAATCTGCGCCGTACGATAACATTTATCAATGTTGCGATGGCGACATGACTTGCGATAAACAATTATTGAAGTATGCATGTTAGCTATACTTTCCAATGTCAGCCTGGTTGTCTTTAAATTCAGAACCTGATTTCGAATTGAATATTTGGTAACACTTCACTTGAAGGTATCTACATAAGAGTGACATGACACTGTCATGAACACATGAACCCTAACCATAACTTGACATGACAAAAACCGAATGACACTAAAATAAGCGTTATGTCATAAACGTTTGACTTGTTTATGTTTATGACACATTCATGACAGTGTCATGTCACTCTTACGTAGATGCCTTCAAGTAAAGTGTAACCGAATATTTTAATTCAAACTAGGCTAAATGTTTGTAGAGCAGCAGCAGTAATGTTTACAACAGCAAAGTCACTATGTAATCATTGACATCTTACTGGAAACGATCTAAAATGTCAATAAAATAAATAATATGCCAGACATCAAAATACTGAGTGAAGTTTAGAAAGAATGAAGATTTAAGAGATTTATTTGTCGCAGACAGTATCTGTCAGTATTAGTCATTCATCCTGTCCTCTGTCCTCCGTCTTCTGAGGCACCATTACCGCATATTAATTAGCCATGTGGGTTAACCTGAAAGAGTAGGGGCTGGTTTGTCTCGGTCAGCAGCTGAGTTTACAAGAATTTGCCAAATTTTAAGATACGTGGCAAACTAAGATACTCAGACTTTAAACAGCTTTTGTTTTAGCTTGTCACAATTCGCTATTGTAAGACATAACGGCAGTGGATGAAAGACTGCGAGAGAGATTAAAATATTGTTTTCTACATGTTTATGCTTGTTGAACAGGTGTGTTGATAAAGTAATGCCTTTTTACATGAAGGTTTTATTGCAGCTGCTTACAGTAACAACTGTAGTTGTCTTCAGCTTGAGTTATCTTCACTTTACTTCCCTGTCTCCTCTGCGGCCTCTCTGACCTGCTGCCCGCTGACTTTGCTCTGCGTGTGTTTGTGTGTGTGTAGCCTATATGTGGAGGAGTTCAGCCCCGACGCAGAGGAGAGGCTGCAGCGTGATGATAAATACTACAGTTTTTAGCCCATACCCATTTAGTTTAATACCGGGTTTTGGTACCCATTCCATAAATAAAAAGATTTTTCTTATTCCTTGCGTTTCAGGCAATCTTTTGCTGTGTTTGCCGTGCATGTTCATATTGCGATGACGATGAAAATATGATTTATCGGTCGGCACTAATCAAAAAGTCTTGACTGAATGTATATGAAAAAAGAGCAGACCATTCATTTTATGAAAATTGTAAGGAATATACCTTTAAATCTCAGCCCAATCGTTTTCCTCGGTCTGTGTAAAGTGTGTATTCTCTTGGTACGTTATGGTTATGGGGCAGGAACCCTTCATATGGCCAAAATGTAGACTTTGTTGCACTGCCAGTTTACAGTTATTTAAGTACTGAAACTCTAGGTAGATGCTGATTTTAAAAATAACTATATACACTCCAAATAAATGGCGTGGTGAATGTTGTTCTGTAGATACTACCGGTATGTGTCCCCATAATGTATCATGCAATCAACCAATGGGATGCATTATTTAATTTTGTGTTACTAATATTTACTTGTGATTCTAATTATTAAAGGACATTTGCTTAAAGAACCCATGTGTGTTATCAACCTGTCAGCAGGTCTACAGAACAGTATTTGCATGCCGTAATACAGTTAAAGAGAGGAACCACTTAGGGACGCCCTTTTTAAATATTGTTAAATACGGAGAGAAGTCTGGACTATCTGTCCTAACGCTACTCTGCTTTGTGGAACAGTAAGAGGACCAGAAGGAAGCTGTCTGCTCGCCAAAGGGAGATATAATACACCCTAATGTAATCTTGTTTTTAACCACTTTTTATTGGTTTTATTTATTAGTCAAATTCAACATGAACTTCTGATGTTAAATAGTGCTATTTTGTGTACTTGAATTTCTCATTGAAATATTGAACAAATTGGAACTTTTGTGTATTTTATTGCCACTATTCATTTCAGTCGTGTGTGTGTGTGTGTGTGTGTGTGTGTGTGTGTGTGTGCACATTTCTGTTGTTTTGATTAGGCTAATATAATAATGATGTTTATTTTATCATTCATTTTGGTGATGGTTGAAATGGGTTGTAATTTTTTACCCGACCTTTATTAACAGCTTGTAGCATTCACACTTTACTCTGAGCTGGCTGTGCTCCTTTTATTGTTTGAACATTTCTTTTGAATAAAGGGTTAACTCTGAAAACAGTCACTTTTTTTGCTTCCAATAGTCAACTGGCACAAATATGAACCTCCATGATTTATATTCATTGGTGATGCACAAAGGAAATAGAGGAGTTGCTCACAGCTGGAAAAAATGTAAATTGCAGACGGTTCCGAGAAACATCCTGAAAAATAAACAAGTATGAAATATTTGGAGCAACCGTTGCCAAACACTTCACTATGAAGATTAGTACATTCTGTAGCAGTGGTGGAAGAAGTATTCAGGTTCTTCACTGGATAAAAGGACCAATACAACAATGTGAAAATACTCAATTACAAGTAAAAGTCCCATTCAAAATTCTATTTAAGTAAAAGTACAGAACTATTATCAGAAAAGGTACTTAAAGAATCAAAATATACGTACTTATTCTGCAGAAAAGTGTCCCTCGTGACTGATATATTGTTATATATGATATTGTTAGATTGTACCTAACACTGACGCATCGCTGTGTAATTTTACTGTGGTAGCTACTGAGGTGGAGCTATTGAACTACTTTATATGCAGTTCCTAACCTTGGGGTCGGGCCACTCCAAAGGTCACAAACAATATCTGAGGGAAAAGCAGATGATTAATGGTGCAGGAAAAAAACACAAAGTTCTTCCACAAAAATGTGTATTTAATGCCTCAAACAGTTATTTAAAAAAAAACTATCTGAGAAGATTAGAGGGAAACTCATATCTGAAACATGACAAGAAGGCCCAGCTTGACAAAGTAGTTGGGAACCACTGGTTTAATCTTTAACAGTGCATTGTGTTATTCCTTCTGAAATGGAGTGTAGCAGACGTACAACACGGTATAAAATAGAAATACTCCAGTAAAGTACAAGTAACTCAAAATACAGAGGACCATCTATTTGGAACAATCTACCGGCATCACTATAATCATCTACATTATCATCGTTCAAAAAACATTTGAAAAGGTCACTAATCAACAGTGACTTTTAAGTCTAATTTTCACTGCTGCTTAGTGTAACTAGTGTAGAAGGGTGGTGTCTTTATAAGCCTTTTCTTGGCTTATAATCTCCCTTGAATAATATTATACCTTGTATCAAGTCTTTTAATGTGTGAATAGACTAAACTAAATGTGTACAGTTACTGTCTACCCCTGCATATAATGTATGCTTCATAGCATTTGCATTATACAGTGCAGTATGTTGTGCAGCTCTTGAGTCTGCATCACATACTGCAGCCAGAGAATACACCACATTGTTGCGCACACTCACATTTTGTTTATTAGCATGATATTTAAGTTATAAGCAGGTTGAACAAGGTGTACAATGTATGATAATTCAAATTTTTTGAGAAACAGAACAATACATGGTTTGTGCATTTCTGCGTAGCATAGAGCTCCAGTCTGTGCCAGCAGATGTCACTCTTGCACTCATTTTGGAATATGTTCAACATACTGTATAAGCCAAGGCACCTTTATTTGTGTAGCACCTTTCAACAACAAGGCAATTCAAAGTGCTTTACATTAGTCATAAAAGGCATTAAGAAAAGAAACACAGAAAACAATATAAAAAAAGATAAATAGAAGATAAAAGAAGATAAAAAAAAAAGAATAAAACAGGTACAGTTCAGGGCTACCAGTGTACCACAGCACTACACTTTAGGGAGTATGTGACAGGAAATTTACAGTGGCACTTAATGTGTGTTTTAGCCCATGTTAAGCTACAGTTCACAACATTTCCCTCCATGTGTTTTCCTGGGGCTTCCCATTTCCTATGTGGGAGTTACATCCACCCACTTTAAGGGTGGTGTTACTCCCCCTGGATTAAGCGGGAGCCGGTCTCTAGAGTAGATCTCTAATCAGTCATTGCAGCTTGAGTGGCCTTCTGCACATGCTCTGTTTAGCAGGGTTTAATCTCTCCAAGGGTAGAGGAGGCGGTGGAAGGTGTTTGGAGGGATTCCCCCTGCTGTAGCGGCCCGCTGCAGGCCCTTCTGATGTTTAAGTGCAGTGAGATTGTAGTGTGTGTGTGCACATGCAAGCAGATGTTTGATAAAAAGCTGCACTGGCTTTGATTTATCGGGCACATACAGTACAGATTCCTCTGCACTGGATGGGCAGTCTGCAATGTAAAGTGAACGCAGATGGCACCGCTGCTGCTTTAGTGCTTTCTGTTCTTGATCTTTTTGCTCGCTCTGGTCGATGTGCTTTTCTATTGTCCTTGTTTTCACTTTAACAGGAACGTTTTAAAAGTTTTCAGCAATGGAGGAAGGCAGGCATTTTCTATTAAAACACAACTAAGCCTCTTTTATATTATATGTATCCTCCCTGCTAGCCATGCTAATAGTCTGGATCAATGGAAGTACATTTCCAGTATAATTGCCTGACATCTGCCGTTTAAAGAAATGCAAACAACCCAGAGCGTTTTTTTCTCCTATCCCAGAATGTACATGTATATGTGGTGTAGCCAGACCTTACTCCACAGCGCTGTGGAGATAGGTCTGCCACTGCGAGACAAGCCATGCTAGTAGCGTGGCTCTATGTCTGCTCAATCGGTCCACCACTTTGCTTCACACTGAAATATCTCAACAAGTATTTGATGGATTGCCATAAAGTTTTGTATAGACATTAATGTTCCCAAACGATGAATCCTACTGATTTTGGTGATCTCTTGACTTTAACTCTAGCGCCACCGTGAGGTTGACCTTGCTGGTTCAGAGTGAAATAGCTTGACAAGACTTGGATGACTGCCATAAAATTTGCTTAAGATATTCAATGTCTCTGTAGGATGAATTCTAAGGACATTGGTGATCACTTAGTGTGTGTTTGTTAGCATGTTAGCTCAACTTAGCATTCAGCAGAGTAGTGTACAGTCTCACAGAGATGCTAGCATGGCTGTTTGGTTGAAAATGAAATTTGTAAAGGTTGTTACATTGACTTAAATACAACCTACATTAAATGTATGACTGACTCACACAAAGAAGAGTAACATTTAAAAAACCTTTATTAACAAATATTCAAAGATCAAGTTTAGGCACTGCCGCCACCACCACTGCTGCACTAAACCGAGCTGTCTCTATCAACTATACATTTTTGTGCTGCTGCAGATCCGTCTCAAGCCAACTGGCACGACATCTTGCAGAGTGGAGTGCTGGATTTCATTATTTACCTTCACTCACCTTCCTGTCTGTGTCAACATCAATCATGTGCTGTCGTTCTGACTCTCAAAATGGAAAAATGTTGCTGCACGCTGACAGTTCACTATTTACACTCAGCCAGTTTGATGGGATCAGAGAAAGTGTGATTGATCACACTTGTAGTCCAAATGCAACTACAAGTTTTTTTGGGGGTTTTTAAAATCTTTTTTTAAACAGTTTAGCAGTCATTACAAACTCATGATGTGCAGCTAAACATTGTTTAAACCCACAGAACGTTATATTAAATCCTAGTTTCCAAAGTTTCCAATTATGTCAGGCTGAATTTTGGGAAAACGTGTACAAAATGATGAACAAGATAAATAGGTGAATATTTTTGTTTGATGGGATGGTGCCTTGGGTTTGATATTAATATTAATTAAGAATATTTCCCTTGGTGGCTTGAGTTTCAAGATACAGAATATATAGCCTATGATGCTGTCAGACAATGTGAAAATAATTTATTTTTGAGCCACTTTTAAGCTACATGCTGGGAAAAGGTGCAACCATATGTCAAGGAGATAAGATTTATTTGAGGCCTGTGAGATGGAAATATTTCACACCAAGATGAAGAACAATCCGACTACAGAGATGTCTACAGAGGAGCTCGATGACAATTCCAGGTATAAATTCCACAGTCAGGAGTTAAAGTATTCAGATCCTTTACAAGTAAAAGTAGCAATACTGCAATGTAAAAACACTGTGTTACCTTGGAGGTCCTCCTTTTCTTCTCACATTCACCCAGCGTACCTGTGCAGGTGTAACCAGTCAAGTATGCAGGTCCTTTAATCTGTTACAATGCATCATAACTGATAAACCGTAAAAATGTTTTGCATGTAAAATAAGGTAACTAATAACTATAGCTGTTAGTAAAAAGTACAATATTTATCTCTCAATTGTAGCTGTTAATTCCCCTTGTTGATTCTTTAACAATGCATTGTATTTTATATTCTTATTCAATGTTTTTGTAATGTAAAATGTAACAATCTGTTGTGTAAATGTGCAGTAAAACATGTATCTCTGAATGTAGAGTAGAAGGATAAAGTGATATAAAATGGAAATACCAAATACCTTCAAACTGTACCAAAGTCCAGTACTTGAATGGATGTGCAGTACTTGGTTACTGTCCACCACTGTCTGTGGTAAAGAAATGACCTGAGAGTCTCTTTATCTGCTGTCATGGCTTCAACCTGAGTCACTTTTTCCATTTTAGTGTTGAGCAGCTGGCTTTCCCACACTCCCTCCACTCTGCTTCCACACTCAAAATCCAACTGATTCTCAATGTAAATCAATTCAATTTCCATTTTGGCAACTCCATTTTTCGTTGAATTTCATAATGATAATGGCAGCGTACTCCAACAAATGATGAATTGTATCAACTTGATTGGCAAAGTGTCTTTTCTGCCTGAAAATGTAATTATGTGAGAAATGAGCCGTCTTCAGTATGCAGGACGAGGCAGAGGCAGTTCTGGATTGAGGTCTTTCTTTTGGATTGAAATCCCCGGGCCAGTGGCCAACAGGGTTTTTGCTCAAACCACAAAAATCCATGAGAAAAACAAGGCAGTGTTATATGATCCTGCCTCGCTCGCTGAGCTACTGGACGCCAGAGAGGTGCGAGTGTGAGCGCTCAACAAGGCAGCACTTGTTCTCTGAGCTGCTGTGTCCCCTCAGTGTCCTTCATGTGGTTAGACCATTAAAACCTACAGAGGAGATGAAGAGATCGAGATTCTTCTGTTTGGGCTTATAATGAAGATTTATTCCTCAATCTGAAATGCTGTGGAAGATAATCAGGAGACTGACACAATGGATTTTGTTCCATCTGCCGTTTTTTCTAAAACTTGCCTTCTCATGTACAAAACCAGTTAGCAGATCAGTCCAGTTGGTCTCACATTATGTATGCACAATAATGCCATAGCAACTGTCTGAAGTTCAAAACCTGAAAAAAACAAGTCTATAACATGCAAAAAAAGTCTAAATATATACATTGCTATAACCATTTTGTTAATTTTACCTACTTTATGTGAATCTATACATGGCGTAAATGCTTATTTTTTTGCAAAATATGTGAATTTTGTGCAAACAAATTAAATACAAATGTTTATTTTTAACACTATGAGGCACAAATATGCATTTCTCCAAAACTGATTTTTCTTTGATAAATTGTGTTTTTTTAAATTTGTTTTTTCCTTTGTTTTTTTTGACACATTTTTCAAAAATCAATCATTCAAACAAAGATGGTATGCCCTCCCATTGGAAATACATTAATCTAATTGAGTCACATTCAAAGAGATGCAGAATTTAAGTGTATTTCTATTTTTAGTTTTTTCCTGACCAAATTGTAAACCTTTGAATTAACCTTTTTATTCCCCTTCATGACTAATTTGGTAGTCTGGAGCACAGGCGCCACATTGCAGCTGTAATACCTTTTTCTTCATTCAGCCCACATGTGTCCATTGTACCGTTACACATCCACTACTGTATGGTTGTTCAGTGACTTATTGTTTCTCCACTACTGTATGATTACAGTCCACCGAAATGATTTTTTTTCTTCCACAAACACGGCCCTCTGCTCACCCGTATTTACATCTCTGAGCTGTGTGTCACTTCCTCTCAGGTTAGATGATCACATGGTGGCTCAAACAGAAATCATGAATCAACACAAAGGTTTGTTGTTGTGTCTCGCCTCCAGTCTCCAGCAGGTATATTTTCAGGAAACCGTTGCAGTCATGCCAGAGAGAAAACCCACCCTCACCCTGGTCTTCGCCTGGATGCAAAGATCTTTCTTTCCCTGTAGGCACGTTACTAAAATAGCAGCACATGCTCCCTGAAGTATAAACACAGGGAAATATACTGGCTGGGTCTGCAGTCTGCCAGCCAGTTCAGGATAAGGGCTGAAGCAGAGAAAGATCCCAGCAGGGCAACGCAGAAAAAATACCCACTGAAGTCTATTTAAAGAAATATTTCAATGTAATTGACACAGATTTTTGACTCATGCAAGAAGGAAACTCCACGAAATAGTTGCTCCTAAAAGGGTTTACCTCTGGTTTAATAAAACCCTCTAAGACTGCCAGCTTTGAAAGGAAAATGAATTAATGATAACTGCATGTATAAACTATAAAAGGGGCTTTCACAGCTTGCTTAATCATCACCTGCTCATAAATAAAGCCTAATAAATACATTCGTTATCATTAGAGGTAAATCACACTTGTAAAACTTTTTGTAAGAGATGTAAAATGGATGAACGTCAATGTTAATTTAAGTGCAGAGGTGTTGGTGAACTCCTTTATGTGCCTTGTGGTTTGCGTCGGTATGAAGGCAGAAATCCTCTGGTCAGGAGGAGGTCAATGTTTACTCAAATTTCCAAAACTTTAAACTGAACTCAATGAGCAGTGCAGCCGTTTCCATGGATCACACATCTGGTCCTCTTGGTTCATCTGAAAAGTCCCTAAACTGACACACACACCCAAACATTATCACAGGTCTGGGAGTTTGGGAGTGTGTGTTAAGGCATTTTGCGTTCCAGTTTTGTACGTATAAATCACTTCACAGGAAATGGACAAAAGGGAAAGGGAAGGGTTTGCCATTTGTCTGAGCCTAAAATGTGACGGATAATAACTTCATGCTGCAAGTTAATCCTCGTGTACATCTGCACTGTACTGTAGTTTGTCTGTCATGCTGTGAGCTCCAGTGGTGGAAAACTTACTCAGATTCTTAAGTAAGTAAAAGTACCAATGCTCTATTACTTAAACATATAAAAGTATTATCAGCCAAATGTATTTTAAGTATCAAACGTCAAAGTACTCGTTCTGCAGAAAAATGGTCCCATGGACTTTTCTCTAATCTTTGCTTTTATTGTGC